>NC_034594.1:51280610-51297901 GCF_900095145.1 Mus pahari
AAAAAAAAAAAAAAGTAAGCGAGTAAGCTTTAAGCAGAAACCTGCTGCTGTTTATTTTGAAACAGAGATTGATAAAAAACAAAAACAAAAAGATACTTGGCATTCAAAAATAAATAAAACCATGGCTTTGGCAATGAACATTCATTCAAGGTTAAATTTATAAATTTATATTTGGTACACAGAGGCTATGCATTTCAAAGGGGGTTTACATGGTGGATCCCTAAAATCTAAGATCTTTATTCATGATGTCACTTCTGAAACTTCTTTTTTTTATTAGATATTTTATTTATTTACATTTCAAATGTTATTCCCTTTCCCAGTTTCCCCTCCAGAAATCCCCTATCCCATCCTCCCTCTCCCTGCTCCCTGTGAATGTGCTCCCCCAGCCACCCACCCCCACCTCGCCCTGGTATTCTCCTGCACTGGGGCATTGAGCCTTCCCAGGACTAAGGGCCTCTCCTCCCATTGAAGTCCAACAAGACCATAAAGGCATAGTACCTTAAGGATGGAAGTCCCATCCTTTGCTGCAGTTGAAACTCCTTTAGGAATGCAGGATTCATCTTCACATCTTTACTGATGTTATTTGTTATGCGCAGGAATTGATTCGGCTTATTCCTACACTCAGTTAACAGAATTCGGAAAGCATGTGCGTTGTAAGTGAGGCAGCCAAGGGCACAGGAACATGCTGTGCGAACCTGAAACAGGGAGAAATTTCTTACACGTTTTCCTAATATATTATTATGACAAAATATAACTGACAGAATATTTGCTATTTTACCACTTTAAATTACACAATTCACCAGAGCTAAATATATTCATGTATACTTTTTGAATATTACTTTGGGTTCAAATCTCAGTATTTCGGTCTTGAATTTTTAATACGTGTTTGGATTGAGGGAGTCATATGTAGCATATGTAGAATTTATGTCAAAGAGGTTTATCACGATTTTATGAGAAGAAATATAAATAGTGGGCTCTGAAGGCTCAGAGATTATTGATGGCAAGCGATGGAAAGAACTCAAGAGCCAAAGGTTGTGGCTAACTACAGGAAACGGTGTCTTCTACACACAGCAAGGCATTTCTACATATGAACTCAAAATAGTTTCAGTAGCAAGCACAAATCCCATGCAAGCCCAACCCAGACCACACTCCAGCACACAATCCCACCCATAACTACAGAGCTAGCTACACTCCAGCACACAATCCCACCCATAGACACAGAGCTAGCTACACTCCAGCACACAATCCCACCCATAACCACAGAGCTATTGGCAAATGTTAGCTGCCGGGATAGGAACCTCCAGTGGAAAACATCATTCAGGATCACTGGGGCAGGACTGGAAAGTGTTTCAATGTGGGAGTGGGGATGGGTAACGGATGCGTTGAAAAGGAGGCAGGCAAATATGATGAAAACACTTGGTATGATATTCTAAAAAAAAATTTAATAAAATTAGCCTGCCCATAGCTCCAATTAGCTCTGTTGAACCCTAGTTTGGATCCCAGCACCCACAATCAGGCAGCTTACAACCACCTGGAACTCCAAGTCCAGGGGATCCAGCACCCTCTTCTGCTCTCCATGGGGACCTGCATCCACATGCACATACCTACACAGACGCATACACACATTATTAAAAATAAAATACATCTTCAGAAAATTTCTGTAAGCTGGGCACAGTGGAGCACATCTTTAATCCTAGAACTAGGAAGGCACAAGAAAGCGATCTCTGAGTGCGAGGCCAGCCTGGTCTACAGAGTGAGTTCCAGGACAGCCAGGGCTGTTATACAGAGAAACCCTGTCTCGAAAAACCAAATAATTTATTATTTTTTATTAGATATTTTCTTCATTTACATTTCAAATGCTATCCCGAAAGTCCCCTATACCCTCCCTCTGCCCTGCTTCCTTACTCACCCACTCCCACTTCTTGGCCCTGGCGTTCCCTTGTGCTGGGGCATATAAAGTTTGCAAGACCAAGGTGCCTCTCTTCCTAGTGATGGCCGACTGGGCCATCTTCTGCTACATATGCAGCTAGAGACACGAGCTCTGGGGGTACTGGTTAGTTCGTATTGTTGTTCCATCTATAGGGTTGCAGACCCCTTCAGCTCCTTGGGTACTTTCTCTAGCTCCTCCATTGGGGACCCTGTGTTCCTATTATTATTATTGTCAGTATTATTAACATGTGTAAACATGAGCATCAGATATGGATATAAACAGACATCAGTCACCAGGTAGGAGCATGATAGCTCAAGCCTGTCAGATCACTCATTTCACGTCCAGGTCACATCCTCTGCCCCTATTTTCCTTTTCTTTTTCTTTTTTTTTCTTTTTTTGTTTTTGTTTTTGTTTTTGTTTTTGTTTTTGTTTTTCGAGTCAGGGTTTCTCTGTGTATCCCTGGCTGTCCTGGAACTCACTCTGTAGACCAGGCTGGCCTCGAACTTTAGAAATCTGCCTGCCTCTGCCTCCTAAGTGCTGGGATTAAAGGCGTGAACCACCATGCCCAGCTCTCTGCCCCTATTTTTAAAGAATACTGTTAACTGCCCTTGATTTCTAGTCACTGCTCACAATTATCTGTGAGCATATTTGACTTCACTTTAGAATTACTTAAGAATATTAAAAAATGAAAATAAAAGGGCTAACCCACTAACAAATTCTTATATAATACTTTCTAACATTTTAGTTAAATTTCTGTTTTATTGCAGTCTATTTATACACTATATATTTAAAATTTAAGTTATACAAAGCATTGGGTATCATTATGGCACTTTCTTACATCCTTGTCATAATTTGTTTTTAAAGTATGGTGCTCTTCACAAATCTGCACATCATTCCTTCACAGGGCATATGCTAAATTTCTGTGTAACCAAGATTGGTTTTGAAATAAGAGGAATCCTCCTGTCTTGGCTCCCTGAGTGCTGATATTACTGGCATGAACTCTGACATGAAGTTTTCTAGGTTCAACCTTGATTTTAGAATTAAAATAGCCCATTTCATGGGTTTTTGTTTTGGTTTTGTTAGTTTTGTTTTGTTTTTTGGTTTTGGTTTTTTTGGTTTTTTTTTTTTTTTTTTTTTTTGTATTTTAGCTCAGATTAAATTGAACAGGTAATAGATTTTAAACATTCTTAAAAATATTTTAATAAGTATGATATGAGAAAGTATCTTCTTTTTAAACTTATACTGCTTTTTGCTTTGAGGCGATTGATCATAAAGCACTTGTAAAGGTATGTATACGGCTTTCCCAGAGACTTTTCCATCAATGTTAATCATCAATTTTTCTTCTCCATCCTGACCTTCTTTAAGCTTTTAAAAGTGTGTGTGTGTGTGTGTGTGTGTGTGTGTGTCCATCCCCATGGAGACCAGAAGAGGGCATTGGGTCCCCTGGAACTAGAGTTACAAGCAGTTGTGATCCATCCGATATAAGTGCTGGGAGCCAAACTGGGGTCCTCTACAGCAGCAGTACATGCTCTTGAACCATCTCTCCAGTCCCATAGTTTTAAAAAGTTTAATTACAGTTGTTGTATACTGCTTTTGTAAAAATCTGCTTAAATGTTGGAGTTAGAATCAGAATTGTAGATGTCAGATATGACTAATACTATTTTTGAGTTGGGATATTAGTGTCCTCTTGTGTAGGAGAAGCACCGGTTATTGTTTGCAGCACATTCCGTTTTACAAATAGCCTTTTCTTTTTACCTCTTCGCTTCTTGCATACAGGTGGTAGCAGAGCCGCTGGACTGTTCCCAGTGAGACAAAAGCCTCTGGAATCCCAGCTTTCGAATGAGCCAGGCTAGCTATTAAATTACCTAGAATTAAAACAAAGAAAAGCTCTTATATTATCTAAAACTGATAACTGATAGATTGCTTTTTGTTCATGTGTGCATTTCACTGTAAGAGGCTTGAGCTCCAAAACCAAAATGAAGAAGTAAGAAAACATGTACATGTAAATGCAGGATAATCGTTCCCTGTAGTTGTCTGCATTTCTGTGAACACACTAAGACTTACACAGGTTTATTTATAGAAGAAGGAGAGGTTTTTAAAGCTGGAAGCTTTCTGTCTTCCAATGCTTCAAAGTATATCCACTCTTTGGGGGTTATTAAGATTTTATTTATTTAAGTATATAAGTGTTTTTCTTGAACCATATCTGTGCACCATATCTATTTCTTGAGACACAATGGCCAGTGCAAATTGAATTCTCACTTTATAGTCTAAAACAATCATTAAAAGTTTGAAATAATAATTAGAAAAGGAAAAGGCCGTGGTGAAAGTTACTGTGTTCCTCTTCAGTGCGCAGAGTGCATGCCCATTGCTCTATGCAGAAATGGATGTTCAGTATTTTCAGGTATCATAATTTGAAACTACGTAACAGGGAATCAGGCATATTTTAGTATTGTTGAGATTCCAATCTAAAATATTTTATGGTCTTGGACACAAAGCTTGCTCCTTTGTGTAGATGTCATTAGATTTTTGTTGTTTGGGGTTTTTTGTTTTGTTTTGTTTTGTTTGACATTTCTTACCTGTCAAGGCAATAGTAGGAGCGTGGACTGAATTCAGACTGTCAGCTAAGATCTGAATCCCTCTTCCATACAAAGTAACATGGTCCACGTCAATAATGGCTTTAGCTAATACGATGATCTAAAAGATGACAAAACGTAGAATTGATGAGCATTTGGTACTCAGATTTTCTTAACCATTTATGATTTGGGGACATTTTTAGTGAGTCATGGGAATATTTAGTGGACTCCAATAGAAGAGATGGAGAGGTAGAGAGCACAAGTTACATTACTTCCCCCACACCCGCCCCCTGCAAATGGTCACAACAATGACTATGACAGGCCATATTATTTTTTTCTACAGTCAGTCTTTGCAACAGTTGTCCTTGAAT
This sequence comes from Mus pahari, assembly GCF_900095145.1. NCBI lineage: Eukaryota > Metazoa > Chordata > Mammalia > Rodentia > Muridae > Mus > Mus pahari. Next base: position 51,285,485 of record NC_034594.1, read on the forward strand.
TACAAGAGAAGTACTTAATGAGGCTTAGGTTAGAAAAGCTCTGAAGAAAAGCAAGAGACACCAAGGAGCTTAAATACTGTTCGGGGTGCAAGAAGCCATGTAATCAGCTCACGGTCTGCAATTAGACTTGTTTTCAACCCAGCCATGTTTCTTTCCTAGTTCTTTAAACATGATGTGATTAAGATACTGCTGGCATCACAGGGTTGTTATAGACATCAAATGTAACCTAAACAATTCCACATAAAGAAATCCTAGTAATGGACTTTTCATGAGGTAGAGAGGCAAATGTGTCAAGTACTAAATTTCATAAATTAATGAACATTTTTCTAGATCCCCAATGAAGCAGTGTTCACTACAACGTCATACTTGCCGATATGAAATGTTAGGATTGATCCATGTACCTGAAATGCTGCCATTGCCCTCTCTGTTTCAACTCTGGATTGAAGAAATGGCTCGAAAAGAGATACAGTTATCAATCCAGTTTCCAATATCAAGTGCTGCTGAAAACGATCGTTGAAGGCAAAAAGGGTTAGTGCGTAACCGGCTTTCAGACAGACTTCCTAGAGAAGGAGAAACACCAATCATTTAATTTACTTCATCACATGTTCCTAATTGGCCCATAGGTTGCTGACTATTAAAATGCATTTTATTCTCAACAGGAAGAGAAATGTGACATTGTTAGGGGAAATTTTTAAAGAAAAATAATTGCCTAATATTAAGTGTCTTAGAAAAACTCTATCATAAAGTGTTTTCAGAAGCCTCACTGTAGTGTTAGATAAGAGGGAATGGCTGGGGATGAAAAGGCATAACATTAAGTTAAATGTTCAATTAATGGCCGATTTGGGGTTCATCACCAAGCATAAAATTGCTGCCTGTTTTCCTTGGAAAATTTGATTAGCATACCAGTACACAGTCATGACCTATGTACTGGATAGCTTTGTGTCAACTTGACACAGCTGGAGTTATCACAGAGAAAGGAGCTTCAGTTGGGGAAATGCCTCCATGAGATCCAGCTGTAAGGCATTTTCTCAATTAGTGATCAAGGGGGGAGGGCCCCTTGTGGGTGGTGCCATCTCTGGGCTGGCAGTCTTGGGTTCTATAAGAGAGTGGACTGAGCAAGCCAGTGGAAGCAAGCCAGTAAAGAGCATCCCTCCATGGCTTCTGCATCAGCTCCTGCTCCCTGACCCGCTTGAGTTCCAGTCCTGCATCCTTTGGTGATAAACAGCAGTATGGAAATGTAAGCCAAATAAACCCTTTCCTCCCCAACTTGCTTCTTGGTCATGATGTTTGTGCAGGAATAGAAACCCTGACTAAGACAACCTATAAAGAGACATTTCGTATATTCTCTTAAATAATACACTTGCATGTTGCCATGAAGAGCATTTGGTCATAGCATACTGTTTTCTTAGAGCCATTTTGCCCACGTGAGCACACAGAGGCTCTGTGAAGGTCTTACCTTATCTTTGGAGTGAAGAAGATAAAGGACATCAGAATATTCAAATCCTTCATCTTTTTGTAATTCCTTTTTTAGCGAATTATTCCCTAGGACGATGCATGCCAATGAAAATGCCACCTCAACCTAAATATGTGGTTTTCAGAAATTATCTTCCATTCACAGATTACCAATGAATATATTTCATTATGTAAATATTTATACAGACTAGATTATGGAAATATGGTTATAAAGTGTTTTAAAGCATGGTTATTGAGTATAGTTCCCTGACTACTACTTAAAGACTAACGCAGCTTCTGCAGGACTGTTCCTCATAAATTTTAATGGCCAGGAAATGTCCATCTCCTCTGTGTCCAGAGACAATCACACATTTCCTTCTGGGGTGCCAGGGGTGGGGGTGGGGTTCCCAGGGACAGTAGGGTGTGAACAGAGATGCAGTCCTAATCCTACATATGAAGTCGAATCCCTTCTGCTTCTAAACATAAATTTTAAGTATTTGCTGGCATGGGTTTAAAGGCTGTTTTAAGTTGCTAATGACCATGGAGCTGCTGATGTGTAAGGGACCACCTAAGAACTTAAGCAAAGTTTTATAAGAGTAGCATCAAGGCAGAGTTGTTTTCTTTAGTTTTTAGAGTTGTTTAATTTATAGTTATCTTCCATTAGGAAACTGAACCATGTACATCCCTAGACTTAACAGACAGCTTTTGATAGGGCCTCTTTTGAGATTCCACCTTACACCAATCAGATTGGCTGAGATCAAAACTCAGGTGACAGACAGCACATGTTGGTAAGGATATGGAGAGAGAGGAACACTCCAACATTGCTGGTGGGATTGCAAGCTAGTATAACCACTCTGAAAATCAGTCTGGAGGTTCTTCAGAAAATTGGAATAGATCTACCTGAAAACCTAGCTATACCACTCTTGGGCATATACCCAAAGGATGCCCCACCATGCCACAGGGACACATGTTCCACTGTTCCATAGTGGCCTTATATGTGAAAGCCAGAAGCTGGAAAGAACCCAGATGTTCCACAGCAGAAGAATGGATGCAGAAAGTGTGATTCACTTACACAATGGAATGCTACTCAGCTATTAATTACGAGAACATCATGAGTTTTGCAGGCAAATGGATGAAACTAGAAAATACCATCCTGAGTGAGGTAACTCAGACCCAAAAGGACATGCATGGTATGTACTCACTAAGAAGTAGATCTTAGGGGTGGGGGGGAAGAAGTACAGAATACCCAGGATATAATCCACAGAACTCAAAAAGATTAACAAGCTGAAGGGCCCACATTAAGGATGCCTCAATCCCACTTGAGAGGGAGAATAAAGCAATCACAGGAGAGGAAAAGGGAGGGAGGGACCTGGGTAGGAAAGGGGACAGGGAGGGGAAGAGGGGAACAGGATTAGGTATTGTGAGGGACAGGACTGAAGCCCTGAGGGCCAGCATAATGAATGGAAACAGGCAACCTCAGGAGGTAGGAGGTGGGGGAGGGGACCCTCGAGAATGGGAGGTGAGAGACTCTCAGGACTCAAAGGGAGGGAACTTAAGATAAAATGTTCTACAGTGTGTAGAGGGGAATTGTAGAGTCCACCTCCAGCAGAAATACAGGGCACCAAGTGGAGGGAAGAGGTTGCCATCCCACAGTCAAAAACTGACCCAGAATTGTTCCCGTCTAAAAGAACTGCAGGAACAAAAGGAAGAGCCTGAGGGAAAGGAGGTCCAGCGACAGGTCCAAATTGGAATCCAGCTCAAGGGGAGGCCCCACAGCCTGACACTATTACTGATGCTATGGTGTGTTTACAAACAGGAACTGCCCTCCAAAAGGTCCAACAAGCAGCAGAAAGAGTCAGATGCAGATATTTACACCCAACCAATGGATAGAAACTGGTGCCCCCCCCCAGGTTGAATTAGGGAAAAGTTGGAGGAAGCTGAGGGGGAAGGCAACCCTATAGGAAGACCAGCAGTCTCAACTAATCTAGACCCCCAAGATCTCTCAGACACTGAGGCACCAACCAGGCAGCATACACCAGCTGATAAGAGGCCCCCAACACACATACAGCAGAGGACTGCCAGTTGGGGACTCAGTGGGAGAAGATGCACCTAACCCTCAAGAGACTTGAGGCCCCAGGGAGTGGGCAGGTCTGGTGGGGTGGAGGTTTGCTGTTTGGGGGGTGGGTACATCCTTTTGGAGACATGGGGGAGGGAGGGAGGTATGGGAAAATAAAAAAAGAAGAAGGGGGGGAGAGAGAGAGAGAGAGAGAGAGAGAGAGAGAGAGAGAGAGAGAGAGAGAGAGAGAGAGAGAGAAAGCATAACCATTGTGAAATGTTCTGTCCATTGTAGAGTCTAATTTTCAGGAAAGTGACTGAAAGTATTTAGGTTATAGATTAACAAGTTTAAAAATTTTTGAAAAAAAATGGATAAAATGGAAGTTTTCCATAGTCTTATGAAATATACTTTAAAGGTCTATATAATTTTTATTTATAACTCAAAACAAAAGTGATTTGTAGCTTATGCTTACCTTTATTTCCTACTAAACTATCACAATTAAATCATCCCTTTTGTATCCTGAATGGGGGGCAAGTGTCATATAGTATCTATTCCTATGTGTCTATAAAAGGAAATATACCAACAAGATTTTGCTGACAGAACCCTGATATAGCTGTCTCCTGTGAGGCTATGCCAGTGCCTGGCAAATACAGAAGTGGATGCTCACAGTCATCTATTAGATGGAGCACAAGGTCCCCAATGAAGAAGCTAGAAAAAGTACCCAAGGAGCTGAAGGGGTCTGCAACTCTATAGGAGGAACAACAATATGAACCAACCAGTACCCCCAGAGCTTGTGTCTCTAGCTGCATATATAGCAGAGGATGGCCTAGTTGGCCACCAGTGGGAGGAGAGGCCCTTGGTCTTGAGAAGATTCTATGCCCCAGTATAGGGGAATGCCAAGGCCAGGAAGTGGGAGTGGGTGGGTTGGGGAGCAGGGGAAGGGGGGAGGGTATAGTGGATTTTCGGAGAGGAAATTGAGAAAGGGGATAGCATTTGAAAATGTAAATAAAGCCGGGCATGGTGGCACACGCCTTTAATCCCAGCACTCGGGAGGCAGAGGCAGGCGAATTTCTGAGTTCGAGGTCAGCCTGGTCTACAAAGTGAGTTCCAGGACAGCCAGGGCTATGCAGAGAAACCCTGCCTCGAAAAACCAAAAAAAAAAAAAAAAAAAAAAAAAAAAAAAAAGAAGAAGAAGAAGTAAAGAAAATGTAAATGAAGAAAACATCTAATAAAAAAGGAAATATTACTATTCATTAATATATTAATCTGCATTTTTCTATTTCTCATATCTTGAAAGACCTGATATGATAACTTATGATTTATCTTTTTCAATATATCTATAAAAGGAAATATTTCTATTCACTATCACATTATTCTATATATATTTCCTTATCACTAATAGAGCCCCTGGCAAATATGAGAAGAAAATGTATTATGGTTTTTGTTGTTATAATTTCCCTCTTGGCCACCTAAAAATTCCTGACTGTCTATGGCTTTGGTAAAGGGTTTGAGTTGATGCTGGCTACTAAAGGCATGGATGGAAGAGTGACTAACTCTCAAAGACCATATAGTAATTCATTATAATCCGGCCTTTAGCACACTGGTTGACAGTCAGCCCATACTGTGTTGAGAAACAGTGCCATGCAACGCACTAAGGAAGAAGGAAGCTATTCTATGAATACACAGTGAATGGCTAAGGAATACGTGTGTAAGACTTTCATGTGTTATTTGAAAAAAATAATATTTACTACATTAATCTTTTCTGCTTAAAAATTTTAGATTTTTGTTTTAAAAGTTAAGTTGTTATTCTTATAAACTTGCATAATCTAAGTTACACATTATTTGTAAAGCTATTGTATATATTGCATTTACTGTGTCAGAAACATTTAAAACCTTAATACATACCCTAATGTTAATTGAAGGATGATTTCTTAGTAGCTGAATAAGCACTGGAAGAGCATTCTCCTCTACAACAAATTGTTGACTCATGGGATTGCTTGTGTGGGCCACACCTGTAAGGCTCTCATAGGTCAATGAGGTCATGGTTTTGTTTTATATTGTAAACTGTAGAGTCAAACTTAGCTTGGCTTTGATTGATAAACTATCTTAAGGTAATGTGGCTAGCAAATTTTAAGAACATGGTATATTGACACTATTTCAATACTCCTGCTTTAATTCTTTAAAGGGCAGAATGAATAAGCATGGAAAATTCATTATTAAAATTGTAAATGGTTTTATAATAGAGACACAGCACATAAAGTTGAAAAATGCTACATTGCTAAAGAATAACAGCCTGTATTAAAAGTATCTTAATCAAAAAATGAGCAATCACTAAGTTAAATTTTCTAGCTTTCTTAAATTGCATATAGTAATAAGATGAACATTACCTTTATAACATTCTATACTTTTGAGTCGCAATCTTATATCAGGAGAAAAGTTAATCTCATTTTTGTGAATATGCATAAAATTTTAATTTTGCTTGGCCAAGGAATGCCATTTTGTATATTGTAGGTTTATATACTTAAATATAGTATATATATATATATATATATATATATATATATATATATGTACACTATATAAATATAGCAAAAAAACTTATACACTTAAATAAAAAAATACAAGTTTAGGCTTCTTTAAACATTGACAAAGAGCCAGCCACTTATTTTATTTAGAAAGTTTAAATTAACTAGGGGGAGTAGAATGATCAATAGTCATTTTATTTTTTTCTCCTTTTATCTCCTTCACCACCCCATATAAGTCCAGTTGTTAGGTGGATGATCAAGCAAAGATAGGTAGATAGATAGATAGATAGATATAGGTAGAATATATATATATATATATATATATATATATATATATATATATATATATGTGTGTGTGTGTGTGTGTGTGTGTTACCATTTACTAGATTTGTTTGATTTGTGCAACTATGTCTATGTATGCTTATGTTCCAGCTGGAATTACAGGAAGGGTGCTAAGAATATGGATGCTAAAGACTGAAATAGGTCCTCTGGAAGAGCAATAAGCTGTCTTAACAACTGAGCCATCTCTTTAATACCCATTTACTAGAATTTTATTATAAGAAAATCTATTATCATAGATTCCAGCTATGGAAGAGACATTGTTTTCTGGATTATTTATTTCTTATAATAGTTAATGAACTTCTACAGATATTTTTCGTGAGCATGGAATTAAAATGGAACTACTAACTTCAACATCGGGGTGCTTTTGAGAAAATACAATTACATGGAGAAACAAACATGCACAAAAAAGATCTTTTCCGTTGTTTGCAAGACATCTACAGACTCTGCTCTGACTTGCTATTGTCAGCAAAGAACCCAAATTTTATTGGTAGAGCAATCACTAAATATTCTGCAACTTTTTTCATGAACCCTGAAATGTAAGTCCTTTTGCAACAAAGGCTACTTTATATAAACAAAGAGTTATTTATATAAATAAACAAGAATTGAAAAAATATAATTGAATGTTTACCTTAAGAAATTTCTGACTCGACATTTTAAACTTATCTTAAAATAAATGGAATTATATTCAGTTCAAAATAATCAATGCTCATTGTCTTCATTTTCTATTTTACTGTGAATTCAAGAGCAAGACAGATATGAAATTCTTAATGTCACCATTTTAACTGACCAAGTTGATTTAAACTCCTTGTAAATCTTTGAGATCTCTTATAGTGTGAATAGTGATAAAGAGGCGATGCCTACTTCTCTACCGGTCTTTTCTTTTTCTCGTAGTACTTAAACAATTGAGATTGTATACAAACCAGTACAAATGGACCCCACGGCTCTGATGACGCTCAGAAGTGTACCTTCGGGTATCTTATTCATCCTCAGCAGGCGGACCAGTGGTGCAATGCCCTTGCCTTCACATATTTGATTCTGATGCATCCTACTGTCCTTACTTAGAGCTATGACTGCTTCGCCTCCTGGTAACAAAAAGTAAGAGGTGGGTATGAACTTTGGTGTCTACTACATCAGCAGTTATGCAAAGAAAGCAACTTACCTACATACTGCATCTTAGCTGAAGGTGACAAAAGCATGCTTATTATGAGGTTGTAGCCAATCTGCTCTGCCATATACTTTTGCTGTTTCAATGTTTGTCCTGCCAAGGCCCAAAGTGCTATGGCTCCTTGCTCCTTAACATCTATTTGAAAGGCCTATTCAAACAAAAACATGGCATTCACTCAGTGCATGTGTACTAAACACATTACAGATGTATAGTTTATAAAATACACATTCAGAATTTTGTTTGATTTTTCAATCTTCAAATAAAATTCAAAATAAAATAAACCATCTAAACAACTGGAAAAGTAATGATAAGATCTCTACCTGTAGAAGTTTTAGGAGGTCCTTAGTTAATTCTCTTTCCAGAAATTCCTTCTGGATCAAAGGGTTGCAACTTGCCAGTGATTCCACAGCCATTGCACCTTTCACTTGGACACTGAGCTGCTTCCCTTTAAAAAGAGCTACCAGGGGAGGGATAGCCCCTTCCTTTGCTATAGCATCCTGCACCTCCTTATTGTCGCGGGCGACCTCAGCAATGGTAGCTGAGGACAGTGCCTTCAGCACATCTTCAAAAGAGTGAAGAGTAAGGAAACAAGCCATTGAAAATGTAAATATATTACATTTCTACAGAGTTCCACATATTACAAAGTCAAATTTATAATTCAAAGAAAAATTTAGAAAACAAATATAAATAAACTGTCCAGGTTCATCATTTAGATCGCCTTGTTTGCTGCTTCTATAGAGATACTTGGCATATTTAGATAATTGTAGACATATTCAATATAATTGTACTACAAATGAACTATTTTTATATTATTTTATTAACATAAATATCGAAAATGCCTTCTAAATATTTCATCAATAGTTATATCACATTGAAAATGTGTGTTGCTTCAAACTTTTTCACTGTTTTAAATAATTCCAAGAAAATTTTTCTTAACATGTAGATATTTATCAGTTCCCTTTCCTTTAGCATAGAGTCTCAAGAATTACTGGGATAATTCAGTACATTTCACTAAATTGATTTCTAAAAGGATCAGCAGCATGTTATTCTTTATATAATCAAAATCAATTTGACTTTGTCTTCAAGATAAATATTATCATTAAAAATGAACACATGAAACTTGCTAACTTGATAGACAAGGATGGCATTTCATTTTATTTTGTTCTTACAATTTACAGAAAAGTGTAAGAGTGAGAGAAGATAAATACTTTACCTGCATTTAGAAATTTAATACACGGTTACATTGATTTTATATATCTATCTACAACTTAGTTTTGCTCACTCTATCCATCCGTGTGTGTGTGTGTGTGTGTGTGTGTGTGTGTGTGTGTGTGTGCTGCCCTGGCTAGCTTGAAACTCACTACACAGGTTAAACTGGCCTTAGACTCTCAGAGATCCATCTGGCTCTCTGCCTCTCTCATGCCAGAACTGAAGGAGTGCACCACTAGGCTAGGCTACAATTCCGTTTTCTACATATGTGGTGGGAGCATGCAGGTCTTTACACCCACAGATGATCAGGGAAGCCAGGAATTTTAAGCATACAGGATTGGCCTCTTAATGGAAAGGACATATAACATATCATTCCATCCAGAAGGCTGGGAATGGAGGAGATTAATAACTTGGTGATCTGTATTAGCAGTAGGGTCAGGTCATGTCAAGCTCCCACAACCAGGACTGAAGGCGGCTAATAATAGCCCAAATAACCTCTACACTATTTGTATGACTGAGATTATGTCAGATCCTTCCTTGGGCTTTGAAGCTAATACATGTAGCCTATCTCTAGAACCCACTTCTTTGGAAAAATGACATGTATTTTGAGTTGTGTTTTTTAAAGATTTATTTATTTTATGTATATGAGTACACTGTAGCTGTACAGATGGTTGTGAGTCACCATGTGGTTGCTGGGATTTGAACTCGGGACTTTCAGAAGAGAAGTCAGTGCTCTTAACCGCTGAACCATCTCTCCAGCCCCTTGAGTTATGTTTTCATGTAATTATGCTTCCTTGTGCACAAGGTCTTGTATTATACCTGGAAACTTTTTTTCCAAATTATTCTTTGTTTAAATATGCTGGCAAGAAACCACCTGGCATCAGACCCTGGAAGTTTGATTCAACCTGGCTGAGTACGTTAGGCTAAACTGAGCTTTCCTAAATCTCTTCATGGCTCATTTTGCTGTTGACCATGATGTATACAAGGAATCCACACACATTTGAGGATATGTGTAGCATATAGATACAGAGAGCAATCAGTGGATGCAATACTTTAGCCATATTTATCTGCTATCCTGTAATGTCCTCTGTAACACTGTTCTCTCAGACTGAGAGATGCATTTCATTTATGATGTCTGTATTTTCTATAATCTACAACTGTTCTTTACCTTCGGCGACTTAGAATTTTTAAATGTATATTAGTCATTTATTTTAAATCACAGTTCATATTTATTTAATGTTGCTCATACTTCAAGAGCACCTCCATTCAGAATATTTTAAAAGTGACATCAGGTTCTTTGATGGTAATTCATATAGTGTTAAATGATGGTTCTGTTTTCATTAATGATATTAATTAAGATGCCCCAGTTTCTATACTGTTTCGTTGCTATTGTTGCCTTGCTTCTAATTAAAAAAAGATAATTTAATATTGTGTAAATAAATCAGACATACCTTTAATCCCAGCACTTGGGAGGCAGCTGGATCTCTGTAAGATCTAGCCTTGCCTGGTCTACCCAATGAGACCTTGCCTCAATAATAATAATAATAATAATAATGATGATGATGATGATGATGTCTTCATCAAGATTTTCCACCAAAATTGAGCAGAATTTTTCAATTTTCCCTGAACCAATCTTAAAAATTTTATAAGATATTAGTTTGCCAAATCAACCTTCCTTTCTCAAAAAACAAAGTAAAACAGAAATCATGAACCCACTTAGAAACTATTTTCTTAATACTCGATGCCTTAGCAATCCGGCTCATAGCAAAGAAAACTGGCTTTTAAAATACTGAGGTTATAAGTAAAATTTAAGCAGATGGAAAAATAATTAAATTTTAAATTTAAATGCTTCATACTTTTAAAGAAAAGAGGACAGATTATCATGTAGGAAAACAATGCTTATTTTTAGGTGTTAGACCTAACAGGGAATTCTATTTTTAATAATTTTATTATTTTTAATTCTATGTATGTGACTGTGCACATGACTACAGATTTCCTGAAAGGACAGGGGCATCAGATGCCCTGGAGCTACCTGAGGTGGAAGCTGGAAATTGAATGCAGATCTTCTGGAAGAGCAGTGCCTGTGATTAACCACTGAGCCATTTCTCCATCCCCCAGGGAAATATTTTAATTATTTGCTTGTATTTTTTGTGAAATCATTTAAGTTATTGCTATAATTACTTCTCTTTATAATATCTAGAACAGGCAGAGAAAAAAGAGCTAGTCTCTAAGTTTTAATTAATGATACAAAGAAAGAAAGAATTATAAATAAAATTTAAATGATTAAATTGTACAGAAAAACTATCCCTCCATGCTGCTCCTCAAGTACCCAGTAGATACATTTAGAAGTATAGAAAAACTTGGGCTGGGACAGTGCCCTAGGCAGACCTGAGTCCCACAACACCCAGAGGAAGCTCCACTCCCAGGTGCTCTAAGATGCCCAGGATCATAGGATCATAGGATCATAGGTGGCATAAGAAGAGCTTGGGTACTAACTCTGTAGCCAGTCCCATAATACCCAGAAGAAGCTCCACTCCCAGGTGCTCTAATACACCCAGGATCCCAGAGTTAGGTCAGACCAGAATCTCAGGGTCCCAGAGGCAGCTTGACTCCCAGGAGTTCTGATACACCCAGGATCTCAGGATCACAAGATCTCAGAATCACAGGATCACAGAGACAGGTGAACTCTGAGGAGTTCTGACACAACCAGGATCACAGGAAGGACAGTTCCAGTCAGATTTATTGAGGGCAGGGAGCACTAGAGATAATCAAATGGTGAGAGTCAAGCACAAGAACATAAGCAACAGAAACCAAGGTTACTTGGCATCATCAGAACCCAATTCTCCCACCATAGCAAGTCCTGGATANACCATCACATTGGAAAAGCAAGATTCAGATCTAAAAATCACTTTTCATGATGATGATAGAGGACTTTAAGAAGAACATAAACAACTCTCTTAAATACAGGAGAACACAGGTAAACAGCTAGAAGCCCTTAAAGAGGAAACACAAATTTCCCTTAAATTATTACAGGAAAACACAATCAAAAAGGTGAAGGAAATGATCAAAACCATCCAAGATCTAAAAATGAAAATAGAAACAATAAAGAAATCACAAAGGGAGACAACCCTGGAATTAGAAAACCTAGGAAAGAGATCAGGAGTCAGAGATGCAAGCATCACCAATATAATACAAGAGATAGAAGAGAATCTCAGGTGCAGAAGGTACCATAGAAAACATTGACACGCCAGGCAAAGAAAATGCAAAAAGAAAAAAGCTCCTAACCAGAAACATCCAGGAAATCCAGGACACAATGAGGAGACCAAATCTAAGAATAATAGGTATATAAGAGAGTGAAGATTCCCAACTTGAAGGGCCAGTAAATATCTTCAACAAAATTATAGAGGAAAACTTCCCTAACCTAAAGAAAGAGATGCCTATGAACATACAAAAAGCCTATAGAACTCCAAATAGGCTGGACCAGAAAAGAAATTCCTCCCATCACATAGTTATCTAAACACCAAATGCACTAAACAAAGAAAGAATATTAAAAGCAGTAAGGGAAAAGTAATTGAGAAGTCTGGTATAATTCTGATAGGTCTGCTCTTCTCATCAGAGACTATGAAAGCCAGAAGATCCTGGACAGATGTTATACAGACCTTAAGAGA
>NC_034594.1:51298006-51304599 GCF_900095145.1 Mus pahari
ATATTCCATGACAAAACCAAATTTACATAATATCTTTCCATAAATCCAGCCCTACAAAGGATAATAGATGGAAAACACCAACACAAGGAGGGAAACTACACCCTAGAAAANAGCAAGAAAATAATCTTTCAACAAACCCAAAAGAAGATAGCCACACAAACAAAATTCCACCTCTAACAACAAAAATAACAGGAAGTAACAATCACTTTTCTTTAATATCTCTTAACATCAATGGACTCAATTCCCCAATAAAAAGATATAGACTAACAGACTGGATGCATAAACAAGGCCCAGCATTTTGCTGCATACAGGAAATGTACCTCAGTGACAAAGGTAGACACTACCTCAGAGTAAAAGGTTGGAAAGCAATTTTCCAAGCAAATGGTCCCAAGAAACAAGCTGGAGTAGCCATTCTAATATTAAATAAAATCAACTTTCAACCAAAAGTCATCAAAAAAGATAAGGAAGGACACTTCATACTGGTCAAAGGAAAAAAATCTACCAAGATGAACTCTCAATTCTGAACCCACATTCATAAAAGAAACTTTCCTAAAGTTCAAAGCACACATTGCACCCCAAACAATAATGATGGGAGACTTCAACACCCCACTCTCAGCAATGGACAGATCATAGAAACAGAAACTAAACAGAGACACAGTGAAACTAACAGAAGTTATGAACTAAATGGATCTAACAGATATTTTTAGAACATTTCATCCTAAAGCAAAAGAATATACCTTCTTCTCAGCAGCTCATGGTACCTTCTCCAAAAATTGACCATATAATCAGTCACAAAATAGGCCTCAACAGATACAAGAAGATTGAAATAATCCCATGCACCCTATCAGATCACCACGGGCTAAGGCTGGTCTTAAATAGCAACAAAAACAACGGAAAGCATACATGGAAACTGAACAATCTCCAGTCAATGATAACTTGGTCAAGGAGGAAATAAGAAAGAAATTAAGCACCTTTTAGAATTAAATGAAAATAAGAACACACCATACCAAAACTTATGTGACACAAGGAAAGCAGTGGTAAGAGGAAAACTCATATCTTTAAGTGCCTCCAAAAGGAAACTGGAGAGAGCTTACACTAGCAGCTTTACAGCACACTTGAAAGCTCTAGAACAAAAAGAAGCAAATACACCCAAGAGGAATAGATGGCAGAAAATAATCAAACTCAGGGCTGAAATCAACCAAATAGAAACAAAAAGAACTATATACAAAGAATCAACAAAACTAGGAGCTGGTTCTTTAAGAAAATCAACAAGATAGATAAACCCTTAGCCAGACTTACCAGAGGGCACAGAGATAGTATCCAAACTTATAAAATATGAAATGAACAGGGAGACATAAAAACGAAATATATCGTGGCCCAGGCCTTTAATCCCAGCACCCGGGAGGCAGAGGCAGGCGGATTTCTGAGTTCGAGGCCAGCCTGGTCTACAGAATGAGTTCCAGGACAGCCAGGGCTATACAGAGAAACCCTGTCTCGAAAAACCAAAAAAAAAAAAAAAAAAAAAAAAAAAAAAAAAAAAAAAAAAAAAAAAAAAAAAAACCAACAAAATGTATCTTAAAATAATTAAAAGGAAGAAAAGAAAAACTTGGAACAGAAACTTAAGGTCTGAAGGGAGGCTTTTAGAGTCTTTACTACATGATACAAGTTAGAGATGACAGTTGCTTAAATTTGAAATTCTAAAATAAAAGTAAGCTCTCTGCAACATTTCCCTTATCTTTTACCTTGGCTTCTCTTTTAACCAATATTTTTATTTTGTATTTATTTTGTAATTATATATGATGAACTGTGACAGAAAGGCGCAAAACAAACCAAGCAGGAACAAAAAGGGATACATCTTCACCAATGTTTCTGTCAAAATGGAAAGCTCATACTATTGTATACACTCACTGGGATGAGATTGTTCCAGAATGTAAATAGACCCATTTGCAGCTGCTACAAAAGTGTCCTGATAACTTCCTAGGGTTCCTGGAACTGAGTGCACTTTAGAAGCAGGCACCTGATGATTGTCTTGGATTTTGATACCAGATATATAAGAGCAAATCTTAAGTTCTTGGTGTACATTGCAAAATAGCTTCCAATGATCAAAATACACGCTTATTCATACAAGAAGAAATCTCAAACATATTATATGCTCTGTTTTTATTATTCATGCTAATATTTTTACTTATGCGAATTTCTTATTAAACATTTTAATATACTTTTGAGAGTCAGTTATTTCTCTGAATCTTGTAATTTTAAGTCCTTCAGATATTTGGGTTATGTTATGTGCCTAGATCTATTCAAAGATAAATCCTAAATATTTGTCCGTGGACAAATCCAGATCTGTGTTTGCTTCATTTGGTAAGTCTGTCACTTGTAAACAGACAGGCTGAGGCTCACCAGAATCAGAACTCAGAAACTGGATGAGATACTGGATGCCATTATTGTCTCTCATCGCCTCTTGGTTGCTTTCGTTTCCCATACACAGCACCCGGATACAGTTCATTACGTTCACTAGCACACCTTCTTTGTTAAGGGTTAAGAGATTTATCAGAGCTGGGATTCCATTCTGAAAAGAAACAAAGAGAATTACATTTGAATTTGTTTAAGATTGATACAATTTTGTTTAAAAGTCTGTAAGCTTTCTGAAAATACAACTTTATTTAGAAAAGAACAATTGCTTATAAACAAAAATGTCTACTGCTGTCACACAGTAAGTTAAGACAACTGAGTAATTCTTACCTGGAAAAATGCAATATTATTGCAGAACTAAGATAAACACATACATATGCATTATCTGACCAATAAAATGCAAAGGAGTAACAACCCAAGCGTACTGCATACACAGAGAAATTATCATAGTTTTGGCGAATTGCCAGAATCAATTAACAAGCTAGTTAAGTAGATAAAACTGAGTAACTCAGAGTTGGACTTGGGTGTGACTATATTTTCAATACATTGTCTAAGGGACCGATGTGAGACACAGCAATTAAAGTTTTTCAGAGAAGTTTAAAATAATGAACAAAGGTAAATTAAAAAGAGAGAGAGAGAGAGTACAAAGAAAACAAGATAGAAGTGGTTCCCACCATCAGGAACTCAAAGTAGAGCTTTAAGCCTGATAGAAAGTGCATTTTATAATGCAGATGGTTCAGTTCATACTGAAGAAACGACTCTAGGAAACTGAAGAAACAAATCAAGTAACTTCACTTATAAATATCCATAGAAAGATCTTAAATACTAGTGGACACAATGGGGTAGGTTTTATTTGATTAAATATAGCATAGCAACAATTGTTTGGTGTTCAACGAAAGCAATTTTTTTCTAATTCTTTCTGGTACACAATTGGAATATATTTCTCACACAGAACTAATATCTTCATTTAAACAAGAAACAACCAGTACAAACTATGAAAAGTACTCGATCTTCTCACCAAGGCTACTCTAAACTTTGTCAATACGGAGCATTAGGCCCCCTAAGCCCACTATGCTGCAGACCTGCACTCACCTAAGTGATTGCTGCTGCTGAAAAGCTTTCTCTCCCCATCATCCCTAGTTGTTTTGTTACTGTGTAACATCATGTATCTCTAGCTTTCTAATTTCTGTGTGAGAAAGTTTCTGTTAGTGGAAAAATGGGTTCTAGAAAACAGTACTCACATATTTGGCAATAACATTCTTGTTTTCACACTTAGCAATATCATAGAGAATAACAGCACAGCGAGAATGGAGTTCAGGTTCATCTGAAGTCAGCAGGTTGATCAAAGCAGGAATGCCTCCTGCCTCCACTATAGCATGTACTATACTTATATGAGTTGAGATATTACTCAGCAACCCAACAGTTTTATACTGCAGTTTTATTTGGGGACTTTTTAATAGATTGACTAAGGCAGGAATAGTGCCTGTAAAGATAAGACTAAAATAAGCATAAGTTATTCAAAATCATTTGTAAGTGACATATATTAAAAGTATTGAAGTAGCATTCATGGTATGGCAATATAAATAGTTACAAACAGTGTTTGAAGTGATGTAGAAATAATTATGTCTTAGCTACAAGATAGTGGCTTTTTCTCTTTGCATATTTGATTTTGCATAGCATGCATAATCATATACTTTATATTAGTAAATCTAAAGCAGCTTCAGAATACTGAATTTTGACCTATGAGAATTGAAAATATTTTCATGTAGATAGAAACTCACTATGTAGTCAATTCTCCATCTTCCTGTCTCAGCGTCCTAAATGCTGGGATCACATGTGTGCAGCAGCATGCCTGCATACCACATGGTAAAGTTCTTGTCTTGGTACTAAATTGTCTTTGTATGGTAGTTTTTTTTTAATTATTTGCATGTGTTATCATATGTTACCTTAAAAATAAATGTGAAAAAGTACTGATTTAGTAATATGTAACAGTAACCTCATTTATTATAATTAGTCAGTCATTGGGCATAGAAAACTTGGCTCATTTATTTATTGACCTAAATAAACCATCTATTGTTGACTTTTGGGGGGACATGGAGCTTTTTCAAACATGTTAGAGAAGTTTAAGAGTATTCAATCATCAATATTCATGGAACATTAGATGTGTCTCAATATGTACCTTAGGGAAGTAGGTACCATGCTGGATCGATCAGACATTCCCACCGTCTTAGAAAGCTGTAGTGGACACTGCTGCTCTCAGAACAAGTCCATGCAGTCGATCCATTTGATTAATGAATAAACCAGGCCAGAGAAGCCGCACAATTAATGGAGTTGCTAAATGCAAAACTATTTACAAACCTGGTCTGACATTTTCTTCTAGTTTCTCAGTTTGAAAAAAAATTAAATGTGCAAGTTTAGAACGGGAATAACTTATAAATTAGTAATTATAGCAATACAGTGATGTAACAGTTCTCTGTCAACTTGGGATAATCTAGACTCACCTGAGAGTCTCTCAACTGTCTAGATAAGATTAGCCTATATGAGTATAATTGTTTGAATTACTATTGTTAATTGATGTGGGAACTCACCTACATCAATTGGCATCAGCAAGACCATGGCCTAGGCAGGGGCTCCTGAACTATAGGTACAGAAAGGGGGCTGGGCACGAAAAGGCATGCGTGCCCACATTTACTTCTCTCTGCTTCTAGCTGGGGATGTGTGACAGACTGTAACCTGGAACTGTAAACTAAGCTAAGCGCTTCCTTCCCTCGGTCGTTTCCGTCAGGGGAGTTTTCCCAACCAACATTCCACTAGAACAACTACTTGGATAAAGTTAGTTTTATTCTTAAAATTTTAAGTTTTTAGAGAAATAGAGTTCCTCTAAAAAGTATATAGTTGTCAGGCGTGGTGGCGCACACCTTTAATCCCAGCACTTGGGAGGCAGAGGCAGGCGGATTTCTGAGTTCCAGGCCAGCCTGGTCTACAGAGTGAGTTCCAGGACAGCCAGGGCTATACAGAGAAAAACCTGTCTCGAGAAAAAAAAAGTATAGAGTTTTTTTGATCATGTGCAGTTTTCACATGAAAAATAAGAAACAAAGTTGACAAAAGTCATCTTAAAGAAAAAGAAAAAAAAGCTTATAATCAACAAATAAGTGTCCTTTAAAGTTTAGAACATATTTTTAAAGCAGCGTTTGATTACATATGCTTGTAAACCTAGCATTCAACAGGCTGTGAGGTGAAGGAACCTGACACTTGGAATATGACACTGCCACTGTGGCCAAGACCCTGAGACTAGTTAGTCATGGACTTTAGGGGATACCATTCTCATTCTGCTAGAGGAACAAGACGATCAAATGACTCCTAATGACACACTCCTGTACGCATAGGTTGACTCCTAATGATACGCTCCTGTACTCATAGGTCAGTGCCCCACTCAGCCCACATCAGTAAAGTTTCCTCTTGCCTCTCCAACACAAAGACCCATAGCTGGATAATTTACAAAGAATGAGTGATTTTATAGCACCTAGTCCTGCATGGAATGTCTTCACCAAACCCTGCCCCTAAAGATTCAGGAATCTCTGTAGAAGAGGGCGGGGGAAGACTGTAAGAATCACCCATCCTGAGCAAGAGGCTATCAGCATTTGAAACTGACTGGCAAAGAGAAATTTAGGTATCTCCAGTGGCGTCTCACTAGGTATATCAACCATGTTCCCAGACACACCCCCATGTTGCCCAGAAGTAACTGGCCAACAAGAACAAGAACAGGAACAACAACAACAACCCTATGGTATTTTGTTTGTTTAATTTTGCTTTGTTTTGACATTTTTGGCTTTTCAGATTTTTGCCTGCTTGTTTTTATTTATTTTTGTGGGTGCTTGTTTCTTGCTTTGTTTTTGTTCCTTGGGTTTTTGTTTTGTTTGCTTGTTTGTTTGTTTACAGACAGAAAAACCAAAGTTGAGTAGGTAGAGTGGAAGGGAGGGTCCAGGAGGAGTCAGGGAGGGCAAAAACCATGATCAGATAGATTGTATACAGTCTTTTAATTTAAAAAAAAAGGTGACACAAGAGGATTACAAGTTCAGGGCCAACCTAGGATATATGTGAGTCTCAACCTAGGATATATGTGTGTGTATATATATATATATATATATATATATATATATATATATATATATATATATATA
>NC_034594.1:51304633-51306521 GCF_900095145.1 Mus pahari
TATATATATATATATATATATATATATATATATATATATATATAACGATAAAATAAAGTTGGAGAAAACCCTAGCACTTGGGTTTGCAAAATTTGCAAATATTAGTTTAGTTCTAGAGTGTGTGCTTTACATCTGACCCCAGAACTAAATTTGTATGTCTATGTTAATATATATTTTTAAGTGGTTACCTGGGTTCAATATAGCTCTACTTAAAATATAAGAAAAAGATAGTTAATATAATTTATATTACCTGCATCCAAAATGCATTGCCAGTATCGATCATTTGCTAAGCAAATTACTTCTAAAGACATGACAGCCATCATCCTTCGTTTGGAGCTTTCACACTGCAACATTTCTGGTAAGTATCCAACAGAAAAATACAGCTGTAATTCACATCAGAGGCAATGGAATGGCTGACTCTGTTTTTATAAAGGTGAAGTGAACACAAGAATCATCCCATCACCAACTGCATAGGCTACACTCATTCCATGTTTGTGGTCCTCTGGAAGATGCTGGATGGATGATGATGGGCTACAGCTTAGACCTGGGGTGGTCCTCAAAGGCCCTTCTCAAGGGTTTAGTCGGTTTAGTCACTACTTGTGTCTATTGGTGTCTAGCTTGGTGCTATTCAATGATGATGGGGACTTTAAGAAGTAGGACTTGGTGGAGGTTTTAGATCATTGGGGAAAGTATCCATGAAGGGGATTGTGGGGTTACATCTCTTCCTCTTCCTGTCTTGCTATTTTATTATACCTCTCATGCAGCAAATAGGTCGTGGACCTCTGCCATAGGACTCTGTAATTATTACTTCATCAGAGCCATTCCTGTGGGCCCAAATAGAGCTGCTCTGCACAAGTTGATTATCTTGGGCACTTGTGACAGTGACAAAAGCTAACCTTTGAGAGTTTTTTTGTTTTGTTTTGTTTTTCGAGATAGGGTTTCTCTGTATAGCGAACTCAGAAATCCGCCTGCCTCTGCCTCCTGAGTGCTGGGATTAAAGGCATGCGCCACCACGCCCGGCTATCTTTGAGGTTTATTATATATATATATAATTACTGGGAAAAAAAAAACCTAAGTTATTTGTCTTTGGTCTGAATCGCTAACACTGCCTAGAAATACAGTTCAAATTCACATGAAAATAATATATTTCTCATGTGCCTATGATTAGTTTAGAATAAAATTTGAGGAGATTTTATGGATGGCAAAGTAAACTACTTTATCAATATGATTTTAATAGACGTTAAATTATTTATATATTTCCTGAAAATGATTTATATGATTTTTAAAAATCTAGCATGAATTTAAACTCCAAACAAAAGATAAAACATTATATATGCTTCTAAACAATGTCTATGGTGTAAGAAAACATGCATCTTTCTTTCATCTCTCTCTGACCTCTATGTTCAGACGTGGCCTGGTCCTTACTGAGACTGCCGTGTTTTAAATTTTAGCTTCTACACCCAAGGCTAATAGTTAACTTGCTTCTAATTATTATTCTGCAGGTGTCATTATCATTTAATTACCAGGACATTGTAACCATGGCTACTGTAGGTAGTAGCCACTGGGAGTTATATACACCATTAAGTCATCCTTGTCAAGGTCAGACTTAGAGGTATTTGTGATGGTTGTCTATTATAAATCAAGTTGATCTTCACAGTTACTCTCAAGATAAGATGAAGCAGCATATGTGCATAAAAATAAACACTAAGACATTTCCCTGTATATCCTTGGGCTGTTGTACTCAGAAAATGTCTTCCAAGATTGGTGCTGACACCATTTTGAACAAATAGTTGGTCATCATTTTTTTTTTAAGATTTATTTATTTATTATATGTAAGTACACTGTAGCTGTCTTCAGACACTCCAGAAGAGGGAGTCAGATCTTGTTA
>NC_034594.1:51306604-51316536 GCF_900095145.1 Mus pahari
TTGAGTTTATCGATATCCGCCATCGCCGTCCCGCCGCCGACCCTCCCGCAGCAGCAGTAGCAGCAGCAGCAGCAGCAGCAGCGGCGCCGCCGCCCGCTCGCGCCGGGGTCTCACTCGTCGACTCCTTCCTCACGCCACGAGCCCCACGAGCGGTGGTGGCGGCGGCAGCAGCGGCGGTGGCGGTGGCGGTGGTGGCAGCAGCAGCCGCGGCGGGTCCACCCCCCCACCCCCAGCCGCCCCGCTCCGCTCCCGGCTTCCTCCTCCTCCTCTCGCCACTGGGAACCACCGGTTTTGGTTTTTCAAGACAGTTTCTCTGTTTTAGCTCTAGCTGTCCTGGAACGTAGACCAGGCTGCCGCCTCTGTCTCCTGAGTGACTCTACCTTAATTTTTGAGACAGCATTTCCATTGAACCTGGAGCACATCAGTTGATTAGATTGGATGCAGTGAGCTCCAGAAACTGGCCTGCCTCCCATTTTTATTGTGTCTTGTTCTCTTCGTTTTCCCTTGAGTTCTTTTCTGCTGCTTAATCGTCATGAAATTTTGGGGGGATTTTGGAATAAGTACATTTTCATGTGCACATTAAACTAAGCTAATAGCCTTATATTTATAATAATTCTAGCTAGAATAAACACAAAGTTGGGGAAATTCTCAAACAGTTTTGCAAACCTGAGTGCTAGGGTTACAAACAGGCCACAATGCCCAGCTTTACTTGTGTGCTTAGCATCTGAATTCAGGCCCTCATGCTTCTACAGCAGGTGCCTGACTGAACCATCTCAGTAGCCCAAAGAATCAAACAGCTTAAAACAGAAGCGTCAGGTTGAAGTAGTAACTATGTCTTACCCAATGGGAAAACATCTGTTCTCTTTCTCCATCTCTTTTCTTTTTACTTTAATTTTTATGTTATCTTCAAAATTCTATACTTCTAAAATATCTACAGCAAAATACTGTGATTTTGCACCCACTTTGCAGTACTTTGGACTGTGTGGCCCACAGATCTGCCTAGTTTGACACATCGCTGTGTCTTGCTGCCATAGCCTTAGGCTTTGCTTGTGGCTTCATGTTGCAGAAAACAGGAAACCAGCTCAATGCTGCTCTGCCATTTTCTCATGCCATCTCCTCATATTTGTAGCTGTTACTTGAATCAGTATGTTGGATTTACATTGCCTATTCAATAGCACTCTCAGTTGGGCATTGTGGTAACCCATGGTGTTGTCTCATTTCTCACTATTATTTTTCCTGGATGTAATCTTTCCCTATCTGAGATTCACCTTGGTTTTCCCTGACTCAGTGGCACTTTCCTCTGCCTAACTAAGGCTGGATCCACTCTGGAACACCCCTTTGCTGTCTTCACCCTTTCTCTCGGCTCCCTGGGGTCTTCCCACGTCTGTTCACCAAGGAGAGTGGCAGCCTCAGCAGCTGCTGGCCTTTCTGGCTGGGCTCTGTGGAGAGCCCTGGCACTGCCTGTTCTCCAGCCTTTGGAGGACTGTGACGTATGTGTTTGAGAAGTTCTCAGCTTTCCTAATGATGGCTTGGTATTCTCTGGAATGCTAAGTCTAAGAGGTGGCTGCCTGGTTCCATCACTCCTGTTCTCTTGAATCTTGACTGCTGCTGCTGAGTCATTGTTTAATCTTTATGTAATTATAATGTGGCTTGGGGAAGGAATACATTTTGACACGTACATTCAATTGACTGTACAACCCTTATTTTTCTGGCTAAATTGAATACAAAGTTTTGTATAGAACATTCATTAAAATGTGAAGGAAAACTTTTCTAAAATTGCTTCTAAATTAAGAGAAAAGAACCTTTGCTACTTAAGGTTGAATTTCCTTTCTTTCTTTCTTTCTTTCTTTCTTTCTTTCTTTCTTTCTTTCTTTCTTTCTTTCTCTTTTGGAATTCAGTTTATTAATGGAGAAAATTATGTTCTGCCTTCTAAGAATGTTGGAAAATAAGAGTAAGTATCATTGTGTAAGATATAGTTCATTTTGGCCACAGATCTTTAAGTTAGAAATCAAACTACTTTTGCACACAAAAATATAGTACCCCTTATCAACTGCACTATTGTTGGTTTCAATGCATAAATTTCATGATTTTTAATTTTAAAGATATACATATTCTATCTTACTTACTCCATTTTAGCACATGAAAAATCATATTATAGACTAATCAGAATATTTCCTTACAATGAAATCTCATGTTCTATACTTACCCACCAGAGTTTCCCAAACTGGAAGCTCAGGGATATTCAGCTCTATTATGTACTTGAGTACCTCTGTGTGAAAAGCAAGCACTGACAGATGGATAATGTTGTTTCCCTTTGCGTCTGTTTTTCTCCAGTTCGCACCAAGAGAAAACAGGTACTGAATAGTATCTAGGGCTCCCGAAGTGGCAGCAAGCAACAGCGGAGTGCACTGATTCCTGAAATCAAGCACACATTGTACCATTCAACACTGGTACAGCATCACATTTCTTTTTATTGTATTGCTGAAAGAACTCTAATTTACACTACCCCCTTGTCTTCCTTTAGATTCTCAGCCTCTGAATTCCACAGATTTGCCTTCTTGCCTACCTATCCTTAGTAGTCATCTCTGTCATTTATTATTATAAATTATTCTTTCTCAATTATTATACATGACACTGTGTTTGGAAGTTGATACTGTACAAAATAATTAAAATAAGAAGTTCATATTCTTACAAGTGCTCCATAACTCACTCTGCAGTTGCCTCAGCCTCTAGCAAACTAGGGTCCTTCCTACAGAGTGCAATGAGGATGCAGATGTTGTCATAGAAGGCAGCCAAGTGGATTGGCATCCAGCCTCTCTTCTCAGTAAGAGTGTAATCGGCTTTGAAACAAAGTAGACAGATGGTTGCTTCCAGTGAACAAGCTTGTGAAGCCAGATGTAGAGGTGTTGGACCTGAGATGAACAATTATTAAGTAGGCAAAGAGCTAGCATTCCTAAAATAAATAAACAATGAATAAAATGCCTTTATGAGTCCAACCGTACAGCTTAGTGCTTTATAATATTTTTAAAAACCTCAAAGTAAACACTAAAACAATTATTTGGGCAATCTTATATTTCTTTGCTTAACTTGAAATGTCTGGAATGGGGTAATCATACTTTTTATGAACAAAAAAATAACATGGGAAAGTATGTGCATTTGCATATAACACATACATTTTTATTTTGAAATATAATTTTACTTAGTTGCCCAGGTTAGTCCTTAAATGTTCAGCCTTCTTGCTAAAGGGTTTCAAGTAGCTGGTATAACAGGCCCATGTCACTAGGCTTAGTTACTTACTTACTAATAAGTAGTCTTTATATCACATCTTTGTCTATAATATATGACCTAAATCTATGCATTTAAAATCATGACTTAGCTGGTCCCATCTCCCATATTCTGGGTTGTGGATCCTGAGAGCCCTGTAGCTATTTATGGCCCCTATTTGCTTCATATGACTATCTAGAAGTAACCACAGACTATTATCAATGGCTCTGGTTTGCAAGGCCATATGGGGTGCCCCAGTTTCCTCTACTTATTGCTGGCCAAGTACAGCACACAAGTGTGTACACTTGACCACTCTCAGGCTTTTGCTGGTACTGAGCTTGTTGTGTGGACATTCCAGTTCAGTGTGACATCAGACATCTGACCAGTCTGTGTGTCACTTGTGGTTTGAACAGTGGCATTGTGAGCAGCCTCAGGACCTGACTACACTCTGGGACCTCTGGCAAGCCAAAGCGTGTCCCCAGCAGAGTATGGGGTCTCATCATCATGTGTACTGTGGAGGAAGGATAGGCCTCACCACTTTGCGTTGTGTTACTCTGAAGACCTTGGTCAGAGCTTACAAAGAGATAGCAGACAGTTGTAATCTTTATTATGTAACAGACAGTCCCATTAGTAGAAGGTACAGGAAGAGCTGGACAGCTGTCACTTAAATTTATTGTGACTGAATCTTTGATAATAGATGTTTTAACAACTTTTGCAACCAAACCAACTTAAGAGTTCTCATAAGCTGCCTGGGATTGGTGGCCATATGTTGCATTATGAGGGAGTTTGAGACTGAAGGACAATAAAGAAATGGACAAAAATATTGAATACTAAATTTAAAAATTCTTGCTTTGTTTTTCAGCTTCTAGTAAGGTGTATATGATCGGATGTCACAACTGATGGTCAGCTCTAATTACAAATATAAAGCTCAACAGAAAATTAACAGGCCTTTCAGAATTCATCACAGATGTAACACTGGAGAGCAAACTAATATGCTCCAAGTTGTAAGGTGGCCCAGAAGTAGAGCAACATGACTCTCAGCAGTGCCATCCAGCAGAACTTCCAACGTGACCTGCAGAAGGAAGACTGACTGCAGTTGATGAATTGCTAGAGGCTTGCTGTAGGCAAGCATGGGTGCTGAAACATCTCAGAGACTTGCCATCTGAGCTTCTGCCCAGTTCCTGCTAATGAGGAGCCCTGAGAGAAGAGTGAAGGAAGAGAAAACTGAGATCATGTTCCTCTGTAGATCTGTACTCTCAGATGTACTATGTTCCTTCACTGGAGTAGTGCCCAGTCCCTCTCTGCCCTTGCCAATATGGGGCTTTTAAAGTACTTGCGGTTTGTGTGGTTTGGTTTTCTGTTTCCATTAAGGAATTCTTCTTTAATTACCTTTTGTACTCTGAAGGTATATGGTAAATCTCTTACAAGTGTAGAAAGGAAATAGAAATTTGAGGACAAGGATGCTTTTGTTTTGTGTTTTCATATCCAATGCTTATCACAAAACTTTGATCTCCACCAAAAGTAATCACTCTTCAGAGCCCATACATCACTATCGCCCCTAGATGGCAGAATGTCTAAATTCTATTAACTTGTGTGTGGGATCAGGACACAAGAGATTGAATTTAGGACCTTGCCTAGGCTGGGCAAGCACCATACAGCTGAGCTACGTCCCCAGCTCTTAACTGCTTATGTACAAGTTTCTAAAACCACTTTGGAAACCAAATTTATAAAACAAGTCTAGATGGTAGGAAATTCCTAGTTAAATATTATAAAAAAGGAGTACTTAACTTGTGAATATTAATAAACATGGGCAGAAAAATTATACTTCAAAATGAAAGTGAAACTTCATTATTTTACATTTTATGCAACAAAACATTTGCAGATTATACACTATAAAATGTTTTATTCTTTATTTCTTTGATGAGGTAATTGCTCATTTTCAAGACAGAATTTCATGCAGCCCAAGCTTGTCTCAAATTCACTATATAACTAAGAGTGACCTTAACCCTTGTTCCCTGCTTCTGTCTCCCATGTGCTGGAATTACAGACTTGTAATACCACACCCAGCAAAAGTTTTAGTATCTACGATAATCTTTTAATATATATGCATACTTCACTTATGCCTTACCATTTCTTTCTTTTTTCATATCCACTTTGGATGAGTCTGCTTAAAGAGAAAATCCACACAGAAACATGATTACCAATATACAGGAGTTTCCTAAGATAGTCAGAACAAAATGACAGTGTATTGATACAGAAAGCAGGATTACATCAGACAGTGTGGAGTACAGTTTTAGCAGAGACACGAACTCTCCCTTTCAAAAGCTGATCAAAACCTGCCGCTGGAGACTGTTCTGATTTAGCTGTAATATTGCTAGCAGAGTAATTTTTTTACTCATACCGTGATTGTACCTATTTATCAGCAGATGGAAATCTGAGAAGGACCAGATTTTTAATTACCAAAAAGTATTTTCACATTAAAAAGTGCTTAAAGGACAGCTGGCTAACTCACTGCATTTAAATCATTGAATTCGGCTTTATGTTAATTAAGCTTGTTCGGGAATGAACAAAGTTTGAAAACTGAATGAAACCTTGGCTGAACATGATGAAGCGTCTCTGGTTGACGTTGAAGTTGGCGCTCCACAGTTGAGATATGACAGAGACCCGATTGTGCAGGGCAGCATGGTGGAAAATGGCATAGCCGGCGTCATCGGAAACATTGATTGTGGAGCTTGAAGTTTTACGGCTAAATGTGTAGAAAACAGCAGACAGGCCTCTCTCAACAGCAGACTTCACACCAAACGGGATACTCTAAAATTGTTTAAGAGATCAGCATTAGTTTTTTTTTTTTTTAATAGTTTTTTAAAAAATAAAAAATACATCTAAAATTTTCTTTAAAGGGAAAAAAGGAACAAAGACTGTATCAACAGTCACAAGAGTGCCAGTCAATGTTTGCCATACTTCCACAAGGGACAGGGGACAAGCTTCTCCCTGGACAACGCTAAATAAAGGTCATAGAGCTACAAGGATATATTGAGAGCATGAAAACTATCTTTGGAGAGACAGTTTTCTCTTCTCTTAGAGTAAACCATAGCTTCATCCTTGCAGACAATTTCAGCAAAGTGGACAGAGACTTTCCTGAAATAGTTTAAAAGCAAATGTGGGCTTAAGGACAACTCAAGAAACTTGAGCTATATAGCTGGAGAGACGTCCTTCTTTCTCTAGTTCTCAGATAAAGAGGTAAAAAAAAAATCATGCTTTTTGAGAAACTCTGATAAATATTTTAGACTAGTTATCCAAGTTTTAAAACTATGGCTTTTTAGACAATCAGATGGAAAGTAAGCACCAGTGTGAGCCTTGACCATGGAGAGCCTACCGCTCAGCCCCAGCAGCTAAGGCCACCTCTGTTAGACAGAGGGCTGACTCTGCATGACTCTGTCTCGTGTCTGTGTGCCACCTTGAAGCCAGGTGCTGCCACTTACTTACTGTGTGACTCCTGTTGACTCCACGCACCTCACATTTCCCATTTGTATAATAAAAGTGGTAGCAATACACGTAGTTCCCGCAAAAGAGCTTTCCTACCTATAATAGTGCTTTAAACATCAGATACCAGTAAACATCTGCCATTCAGATTAACCTCAATCCAGTTTATTGACAATTTGTTTTGTTCTTTGCCAAAAAAATGTATAATCAAGAACCATAGTAATTTTCAGCTAATAAAAGATGAAAATTTTATTCCATACTGAAGAATTTATTTAAGCATTAGTTCATCCCTAGTACAGATGTAATGTCAGGACAGCTACAGGAGGTCTTTCATTCTCAGAAGACAACAAAGCATTCTACTGAGACTCTGTCAAGCTCCAAGCTAATAGACTTCAGGTCCTAGGGGTTCTGTCCTGGAGAAGTGAATTTGTGTAAAAGGCAGTGCTGGTGGCCAGAGGTCGTGCTTGCTGCTTATGTCCATGCCTTCTGCCTGGGCGTCAGAGACCTCGACCACAAACCTGGACAGTAACACCAACCCCTATTCTTAGAAAGTACTGAGAATACATTCTCTCTCTCTCTCTCTCTCCTGCCTTGTCCTGTGGGCCCTGATTTCCTCTGCTCAGAGCCCTGCATCATACTGTCTATCTGGTGCTAGGGCCTGAACTCTCTCAGAGCCCCTGCCATGGTATTGTCTGTATGTCTGCCTGCTTGTCTGTCTGTCCAAAGCCACCAATGACTATTCTAGTAAACTCCATACCCCTAACAACCCATCTCAATATCCTTCATTAACCTCACATCCTAGACCTTTCACCTCATGGAGAATGTGGGACATTAACTTATGGTAATATGTAACTTCTTACATTTTTTTGATAGTAAAATACCTTGCATTTCATAGCTTTTTTTAAACCAAATTTTTTCTTAAATTGCTCGTGTAGTTGATCTTCAGTCAGTGGAAGCCTTTTCACTTTCAGATTATTCACAGTTTCATTTATGGCTACCCACCATTGAGTCTTATAGAGTTGCTGGTAGAAAATTTCAAGCTCAAAATGGATCACATAGTAGCTATAAAAATAAAGGAAAAGGGTATGTTTTATAGTTGAGAATTAATTGGCTGCTTATTTATATACTGTCAAACCCTGCTTACTCCATACTAATTACATATAGAACTATAGTCTGAACTCTACTTGATCATAAAAATACTAGCATTATTAGCAACTGTTATTGAGACTTTTTCTTGGTAATTATCCTTTTATTGACTATTTGGGTTCGTTTTGTATTTCCATGCCAGAGATTACGGACACTGTCTTCAAGTCACTAGAAGCCTAGGTTCTAGAAAAAAGAGCTGTAGGTTTATTTTCCACCTCTGTTTTCCTTTCTCTCATTGTCTTTAATCTAATTGTGTCCATAAATTGCTTTTCTGAGGGACAGTCATCCTTAAGCCCAACCTGGAATTACATTTTAAGTAATGGCTCCTTGGCTTTTACTGCATCAGTAGGCTAAAGAAACACCCACCCTATTTTGAGACACGGGCTGGAAGACTTGACGCTAACACAGGCCCTCTCATTCTGGAGTAGAGCAGCAACACACCATACAGTTAGTCTGCTCCCTGCAGTGGCTTCCTATCACAGGAATACCTGTGCTTCCCCCAGAGGCAGCACTGGTGACTGTTCTAGCAGGAATGAAGACAGTCTGAAGAGAAGCGCTCTGTGAGACCTCTGGGGTCTCTGCTTCCCTGGGGAGGATTTGGCTGTCTCCTTGTCCTCTGAGAGCATCTCTCATGAGATGACTGTGTGATTTCCAGGGTCAACTGTACAGTCAGGAGGCACTGGCCACATACAGATGCTTTGTTAAGAAACACAGGAATCCCAAAGTTGGTGGGTAGATATTTCAGCCAGGTAACCTTCATTCAAGTACTGTGTGGTGATATACCCTAAGTGCGGTCATCATCGAGGACTTTAGGGAAGCTCACTTGGTTTCATTAAGTAGATTTCTGATCAACTTCCTTACATCTACAACAGTATCATGAAACTGGTATGTTCTTCTCCAAACTGGGGGTTTTAGGGCAATTAATCTGTTTGCTTCAATAATTGACATCTTTATACGTCAGAGTTGTTCTACACTTGTGGACTTGCAGATCATTGAGTATCTTATTGCAGTCCCATGCCTTTATTCTATCATGATGAGAAAACTCACACTGAACCTAAGATGAGTTTAGGATCTAAATGTTTCTAAATATGACTCAGTATAATAACCATTTCTTTAAAATCAAAGAAAACAAGAGATTTTGAAATGCCCTGTTTTCAGTTGTTCCCATTATTCTCTGGCCCAGCACTACATTATGGAGAAAAACAAGCAGAATGTCTAAAAAAAAGTTGTTTGAAATTATTGGAGTTTTAAGATAGTGATACTTTGAAAACAATTACTAGGAAAGGAACTCTTATTTCATTGGATCGGTGACAAATCTAACTTATGTCATTTGCCAGGCATGGTGAGGAGCTGATCTAAGAAAGAGCAGCACACACTCAGCCAGAAGCAAGAGTTATCAAGGATGGTGTTCACAGAGCTTATTGGGCCCCCAGCAGGAGAAAACAGGGAATCTGGGAAGGAAAGGAAGAAACCAAAGGTTTTTCATTGCAGTTGAGAATACTGGCCAAGTGGCATACAGAACTCCAATAAAACATCATGCAGAGGTTGTATTTTACATAGGACCAAGGTTCCCTATGACTTTATGATTATTTTTACCTCTTCCTGTTTCATTAACTTTCTCTCACTTTACTCTTTAACTTGCTGCAAATAGTCTCCATTACTCATAGTCTCATTTTGGTAAAATTCTCTTACCAAATCAAAACCAACTCTAGAGGCAACTCTTCACTCTAAAATAGAGTTGTAATTTTCTGTTGCATCTGACACTTTTGTTATTTCATATTCTTACACAAACACCCCACTTGACTGCGACTCTAACACAGCCTCCTGGTTCCCTTACCTGTGTGTTATAGCATCTCATCTCATATCAGTCTCCTTTGCACGCTCTCTCTTTTTTCTCTTTCTTTTCTCTTTTCTCTTTTCTCTTTTCTCTTTTCTCTTTTCTCTTTTCTCTTTTCTCTTTTCTCTTTTCTCTTTTCTCTTTTCTCTTTTCTCTTTTCTCTCCTCTCCTCTCCTCTCCTCTCCTCTCCTCTCCTCTCCTC
>NC_034594.1:51316707-51318096 GCF_900095145.1 Mus pahari
CCTCCCCCTCCTCCTCCTTCTTCTCTCTCTCTCTCTCCTCCCCGCCTCTCTCATTCCAAACCTGGCCCTATTCTCTCAACTGCCTCCATCTACCTAAGTGCTTCCTAAGTGCTTCTCTCCCACTTCTAGTCCAGATATTTTTTCTGAGCTCTATAACTCATGTTTTCAAACTTCAGTATTCATGGTGAAATACAAGAACACAGTACACGAAAGGCCCTAGCAGCACTGGAGGAACTAGATCATTCAGAAGATGAAAGACGTAACGAGGTCATGTTTGGAACTGTCAATATGTGGAAATGAAATGGTTATGTGCTGTGTCCACTGCTGTCAGCTGCCCCTTGTAATCGGGTTCTCACCTCCATGCCTACTTAACATGTGTGCTCACTGAAAGACCTGAGTCTACTTTATTCGATATTAGAATGGCTACTCCAGCTTGTTTCTTTGGACTGTTTGCTTGGAAAATTGTTTTCCAGTCTTTTACTCTGAGGTAGTGTCTGTCTTTGTCCCTGAGGTGGGTTTCCTATATGCAGCAAAATGTTGGGTCCTGTTTATGCAGCCTATGTTAGTCTATGTCTTTTTATTGGGGAATTGAGTCCATTGATATTAAGAGATATTAAAGAAAAGTAATTGTTGCTTCTTGCTTATTTTTGTTGTTAGAGTTGGGATTATGTTCTTGTGGCTGTCTTCTTTTAGGTTTGTTGGATTACAAACTCAAAGAACATGATCATCTCGATACATGATGAGAAAGCATTTGACAAAATCCAACACCCCTTCATGATAAAAGTCTTGGAAAGATCAGGAATTCAAGGCACATACCTAAACATAATAAAAACAATACACAACAAACCAGTAGCCAACAACAATCTAAATGGAGAGAAACTTGAAGCAATCCCACTAAAATCAGGGACAAGACAAGGCTGCCCACTCTATCCCTACTGTTCAATATAGTACTTAAAGTCCTAGCCAGAGCAATTAGACAACAAAAGGAGATCAAAGGGATACAAATTGGAAAGGAAAAAGACAAAATATCACTATTTGCAAATGACATGATCCCCAAAATTCCACCAAAAAACTCCTAAACCCGATAAACAATATCAGTGATTAAAATTAACTCAAACAAATCAGTGCTCTTTCTCTACACAAAGGATAAACATGCTGAGAAAGAAATTAGAGAACCCTTCACAAATAGTCACAAATAATATAAAATGCCTAACTGAGCAAGCGAAAGATCTGTATGATAAGAACTTCAAGTCTCTGAAGAAAGAAATTGAAGAAGACCTCAGAAGATGGAAAGATTTCCCATGCTCATAGATTGGCAGGATTAATATAGTAAAAATGGCCATCCTGCCAAAAGCAATCTACAGCTTCAATGCAATCTCCATCAAAATT
>NC_034594.1:51319252-51324878 GCF_900095145.1 Mus pahari
GAGGAAGTTACAGAGACAAAGTTTGGAGCTGAGATGGAAGGAAGGACCATCCAGAAACTGCCCTACCCGGGGATCCACCCCATAAACAACCACCAAACCCAGTCACTAGGCAGATGTCAACAAGAGCCTGCTGACAGGAGCCTGATATAGCTGTCTCCTGCGAGGCTCTGCCAGTGCCTAGCAAACACAGAAGTGGATGGTCACAGTCATCGATTGGATGGAGCACAAGGTCCCCAGTGAAGGAGCCAGAGAAATACCCAGGGAGCTGAAGGGGACTGAAGCCCCATAGGAGGAACATCAATATGAACTAACCAGTACCCCCAGAGCTCCTTGGAACTATACCACCAATCAAAGAAAACACATGGTGGAACTTGTGGCTCTAGCTGTATATGTAGCAAAGGATGACCTAGTTGGTCATCAATGGGAGGAGAGGCCCTTGGTCCTGTGAAGGTTCTATGCCCCAGTATAGGGGAATGCCAGGACCAGGAATGGAAATGGATGGGTTGGGGAACAGGGGGAGAGGA
The DNA here is from genome assembly GCF_900095145.1 of Mus pahari. Taxonomy (NCBI): domain Eukaryota; kingdom Metazoa; phylum Chordata; class Mammalia; order Rodentia; family Muridae; genus Mus; species Mus pahari. Next base: position 51,319,777 of record NC_034594.1, read on the forward strand.
AGGAGATAGGGGATTTTCAGAGGGAAAACTAGGAAAGGGGATAATATTTGAAATGTAAATAAAGAAAATATCTAATTAAAAAAAAAAAGAAAGAGCTGAGTCCATGCTCTAAGGTTATTTGTGGATTGTATCAAAGTGTATAAAGTAATAACTAGTTAGTATGCTTTTGAGTCTGTCATTTACAAGATCATCCCTGTTATAGGATTGTCATTCTAAGGTCTTAAGATAGCTTTTGAATTTTGACATTTTCTTGTTTTCTGCTAACATTCAACAAGCCATGGCTGATATGAATGGAAAGCTCCTCACCTCTTTCCATTAAACTCCATGACTGGTATTGGGTAAACTTCTCTGTATCCTGCATCTTCTGCAAAGGCACTAGAAGCACACTCCCATATTTTGTCTACATTTTTCTAAAACAAAAATCACACATTAAAAAAAATCCTTAATTAAAAAAAATCTTTAAGCAAACTCAGTAATTATACGATTCTTTATATAAAATGTTATACATGCAAATGAAAAAAATGCCACAGAGAAGTCTGATAATTGTATGTTTCCCACTCCTTGTTTGTGAATAAATAAATCTAATAAATATGACAAGTAAGGGCACTGATAGGTGTGATGCCATCAAGTTCCTTGGTTATCAAACTTAAGACTGTCTTTTTTCTTGTCATAATCTTTGAGAAATGTGGATAGATTAGCACAGTGTTTAGGGATTTGTTTATTTTTTGTTTGTTTTCCCCTTTTTTTTAATTAATGAAGTCTGATGTGTGCCTAGTTGGCTTTGGATTCATGATCCTCATGCCCCCTGGGATTTCTGGTGTATGCCACCATGATCAGCCATGCATTTAGGATTTCTATTGTATACTTTAACTATCCAAGGACAATGATTGCTCATTTGAGATCTGTAAATTCTGTGAGGAAAGTAACTGTACTGGTTATATTTTTCAGCTTGTTCTTCAACACAGTTGCTTAGAGGTAGCTGCACTTAATTCATGTTTGTTTCAATAATGTGTAAGAAAGCTAGTGGCCTGTGAGAATGGTTGTCTAGAGATGTGTATGGTGCTTGTACCACAGAAGCTCTCTCAGTGAAAACTTACAAAAAACAGCTGAAAGAACAAAATATCCAAGAAGTACTAATAATTCAGAAACCTTAAACTCATCCAGAGCACTCTCAACCGCATGCGTGCTAATGTCAAACTCAATTCCTCCGTGAACGTGGAAGTACTGATGCTGTTTGTAATCGAAATTCTGGCATTTAAAATCTCGTCCATAAATAAATGGAGGCAGTTCTCTCTCTGTCTTGACCTTATCATCTCCAGAAATAAAAAACAATTTTAATTTGAAATGTGGAAAACACATAATGATTGCATTTTAGATATCTGATTATCATTAATGTAAACAAATATAAAATTCTATATGAAATAAAAACTTGGCAATTACTGACTATAAAATTATTTACTATCTCTCTCTACACTAAACACACACACACACACACACACACACACACACACTTGTGGCACTAGAGGCTATATTCAGGGCCTAGCATAAACAAGTGGTCAGTCACTGAGCTCTAGCACAGCCCCCTTTATTTCTCATTTTGAGCCATGTTTCACTATGTCACCTAGAATAGCCTTGAATTCAGGTTAGACTTGAATTTGTTATCCTTTTGCCTCTGTCCTGAGTAACTGGGACTAGAGGCCTATGTCAATAAGTCCAGTATCAAATAAATAGATAAAATAAGTAAATACATACATGCCTAAGTATTTAATTTTAAACAATAAATTTGTTTAATGAATCTTAAGCATTTCTTGTGGTTTTACTATATAAACATTTATAAAGCATGGTCATAATATTCTGGTTGACATTTATGAGTGGACATGAACATATAATTCCTCAATTATTGGAATTCAAATTCTTTGTTTTTGATAACTTTCATTTAAACAAAGACAAAATCTTTCTTGAGGTACGTTAGGCAAAAGAGATACTATAAAGCATTAAGTAGGTATTTCTCAGTTATCTTAGTCAATGTTCTATTGTTGTAAACAGACATCATGACTACAGCAACTTTTATAAAAGATAGCATTTATTTAATTGGGACTGGCTTACAGTTTCAGAGTTTTATTCAATGCCAGAAGCACATGACATACATGTGTCAGACATGGCAGTGGAGAAGTAGATGAGAGTTCTGCATCTGGATTCGCAAGCAGTAGGAAGAGAGAGACACTGGGCCTGGCTTGAACTTTTGAAACCCCAAAGCCAACCCCAGTGACACACTTCCTCCAACAAGGCCACACCTCCTAACCCCTCCTAATACTCCTAATCAAGTCGTACCACTCACTGATGGCCATTCATTTGAGTACATGAGCCTATGTGGGACATCTTTATTCAAACCACCACATCAGATGATAAAAATTATCAGCTCCTATTACTGGGTAGCAATGAGAACATACATACTACTTATTTGAAAAGTAATTTTCTAAAATCCCAGCAAAAATAAGATCTACTTTTGCTTATCCTCTTACCTGAAAATGGTGGAAGTAGACTGTTTAGATATGGAACTTTCATCTTCTTTTTTAAACTGAGTAAAAATGGAATCAGAAAACATATTAACTTCAGATAGCCCATCCCTCTTCTGATTTCTTTTTTTTTCTCAAAGTGTTTTTGAATAACTTTTTTTTGAAGATACAGTCTTTTCTGTAGTCTCTGGTAAGTACAAATGTCAAGATAATCCTGGTTGTACTTTATAGCATTGGTAAGCCAATAGGCTGTCTCAAATATAAAGATGTTTTCGTGGTGTTGAATCTGGGTGGTGCTGAATGTCAGCTTCATCATCATACTCTCAGCATATTTCATAAATACAGCCTTTTCTTCAGGGCTATTGGGCTCATATGTTGGATCTTCATTCATGTCTTCATCATAGATCCCATCAAAGTCTGGGTCACTTGTAATATCAACCAAACCTTCACAGTAAGAAAAGAATATAGGTAGTAAGAGACCAGAGATAAGGAAAGGTTCCATGAAATTTTCTGGGCATGGCACAGTTGTTGCAATCATGAACTCCAGATGTGGACACCTCTACTAGATTGACACAGAATTGGGACCCCCCAGCAGTCAGGCTGCCACACTCATAGCTAATAAGAGATTTATGGAAAAGGAGAGTCATGGCCTTCAGTTGTGTGCCCACTGCTGATTCTACCAGGTTCCAACTGTTAAACAAAAGGCCCTGGTTAAACAAAGTGCATCACAATGTAAAACCGAAATTCATGAGTCTTGGAAAGGGGCTATTAATAGGATAAGAGTGAGTTAACGGTTAGGGAAGGGAATGCAAGAGCATCACCTACAAGTATAAAGGAACAGGCTGTATTCAACTCCAGGCCTATCCATGGACACACATCCTATGTACTTTGCCAGCCTAGTGAGTCTCCCAGAATCCCCTTTACCTACATCATTGCAAATCTCAGTCTGATGCCGACTTGCACATTATCGGTGCTGGCACAGCCTGACAGTTCCCTGAACCCTTAGCTTCTCTCATTGCCTACAATCTTCAGGCCTAGCCTCAGCTGAACTGTCTGTGTGCCAGCCTAACATGGTGAATTCCCAATATCTCAGCCCATCCATGTCATCTCATACTCCTAAGCATATCTAAGGCAGTGCATCTTGCAGATGCACCTATTGCCCCATTTGTGCACTTGCTTGGTTACAACTGACTTGGCATCAACCCCATTCTACCAACCTGAACTCAACCCTACCTTAAGTGTTTGGCTTACTATTTCCTCTTATCATCTCATCTGAGATCAACCAAACTTGGGCAACAACAGAAAGAAAACCAAACTACAACTCAACAAAGGCAGCCTAAAATCTCACATCCGACATACAACCCTAAAAAGAATTTTACATGCCCAGGTGACATCACAAAAATACAAACTATATGAAAGGTCAATACAGTATATCTCCCCCAAGGCCCACAAACACCATATAGAAATGTTCTCCAGTGAAAATTATCCAAGTGAACCCTCAGGACATAGAATTTAAAAGAAAAATCTTATCCATGATCAGAGAATTTGAGGAGTTTAAAGAGGACACAAATAGCTCAATGAACTTAAAGAAGATGAGAATAAACTTCTAAATCCCGTCCAAGAAAGCACAAATACATTGATGAATGAGATAACAAAGAAAACTGACTTGGTATAACTCTAAAACCTCAATTCAGTAATGAGAAGAAAATGGAAATGGTGAAAAAAAAAAAACCAAGCTAAAATGAAGAAAGAGTTGAAATATACAATAACGCAATTTAAAAAGGAGGAAGCCTTCGCAGTAGAATGGATTAAGTAGGAAATAGAACATCAGGACTTAAAGATAAAGCAGCGGAATCTAACCGCAACCCTAACCCCAACCCCACCCTAACCAAGACTATGACAACTTTTTAAGTCACAGGAAAGAAATATACAGAAATTGAACAAAAAAACCAAATCTATGAATTGTAGGCAAAGATGAAGGAGCAGAATCCTCAACAGTATCACAGAAACAAAACAACAAAACACCAACAAAAAAACAAAACAAAACCTGTCTCCAAATTAAGACGACATACCCAATCAAGAAGCACACAGAACACAGACGGATCAGGAAAGAAACTCTTCATAGTTAAAACACTAACTATACAGAATAAAGAAAGCATATTGAAAGAGAAAAATCACAAATCACAAAGGAAAGCCTATCAGAAAAACAGCTAACTACCCAGTGGAAAATTTTAAAGCAAGAAAAGCCTAGACTAGTGTACTTATAACAGAATACAGATGCAAATCCAGACACTTTTTACCTGGCAAAACTATCAGCCATAATTGAAGGGAAAAAAAAACTGTCCATTGTATAAGCAGGCTAAAAGAATTAATGTCCACAGAGAATCCAGCTCTACATAGAATACTGGAAGCAATACTACAAAAACTAGAGGACTACCCAGAGACTACCTCACCCGGGGATCCATCCCATCATCAGCCACCAAACCCAGATACTAATGCACATGCCAGCAAGATTCTGCTGAAGGGTCCCTGATATAGCAACCTCTTGTGAGGCTATGCCAGTGCCTGGCAAACACCGAAGTGGAT
>NC_034594.1:51324998-51326872 GCF_900095145.1 Mus pahari
TGGTCTTGCAAACTTTATATGACCCAGCACAGGGGAAGGCCAGGGCCAAGAAGTGGGAGTGGGTGGGTAGGGGAGCAGGGGCAGGGGGAGGGTATGGGGAACTTTCGGGATAGCATTTGAAATGTAAATAAAGAAAACAATAATAAAAAAGAAAAACACAAATAAAAAAACAGTGATTTAGGCACAAAAAAAAAAAGATTAAGAAAAAAAATCAGTTTTCCTTTTGCTATTGCGTTTTCAAACTCAGGCTTCAGAAGAGGCTTGCCTCTAGTGTCCTCTGCTGTGATAAAATGACCAATGACATCGCCAATGCCAACTCAATGTCAGCAGACCTAGATACTGACCAAAGATGGGTTGATCCTCCTGATGCCTGGGACTGTCCTTTTGGGACTGTCCATTTCTGGGCTTGATGCCTGAAAAACACCTTGGGTCGACAGAAGGGCAGGCACGGGCATAGAGAAGTGGGAGGGTGCTGCCAATGCTGGAATGCACTAGAAGGTACCCTGGACGAGAAGGGTTCAAATCCTGTGCTGGCTTCTCAGCAGTTACTGTGAATCTAAGATTGACTGCTGAAGTATCACAGCCAGGACCTGAAGGTCAAAGGGAATGTACTTTAAAAAGCAAAACAAAACTAAACAAAACCAAGCGGACTTTCACGGCGTATATCCCCAAGCTGAAGGCCTATGAGACCCACAAGACGATTCTGGCTGATCAGGCCGAGGTTCAAATGGCTAAGACCAAGAAAGCACAAAAACAGATCGCAAAGGGCACATCTAGGCCAAGAAGAAGAAAAAGATCATCAACATTCTGTCCAAAATGGACGAGACTATGAGATACAGCTTCCTTCCTGTCTGTCCATAGTGGCTGTGTAGGGTATGTGGTTCAGTCATTAAAATAAAACAAGCCTTAAAAATAAAAGAAATCCGTTTTTCTTTTGTCTACAAGAAACTCACTTTAGACTTAAACACAATCACCATATTAAGGTGTAAGGATTGAAAAAAGTGTCCAAGCAAATGGGACTGGGGAACAAGCAGGTGTCGCTACCTTAGTATCTGACAAAGTGGATTTAAAACTAAACCTGATTAGAAGATAGAGAGGGATGTGTTGTTCTAATCAAGGTAATAATGAATAAAGAACACAATGTAATTCTAAAAAATCTATGCAACAAACTCTAGTGCACCCAATTTCATTAAAAAAAAAAAAGTGAACCACTGGAATTAAAGAGAAAGGTTAACTACAGCTCAAAAATAGGAGGTGATTTCAGTACCCCACTTCCTCCAATATACAGAGATCTGGACAGAAACTAAACAAACATCAGAATTAAATGACATCATACACCAAATGGACCTAAGAGATATCTATAATATTTTACCCAAACACCAAAGAATATACACTCTATTCAGCAGCTCATGGAAGGTTCTCTAAAATAGACCACATAGTGGCACAAGAACCAAATCTTATCAAATTTAGAAAAGCTGAAATAACTATTTTATCTGGCCACAATCTTAATAAAATATAGAATTAAGAGCAAATGAATCTCTAGTAATTACAAAAATGCATGGATATTAAGTAATATATTGCTAAATGGTGAATGTATCAAGGAAGATATAAAGAAATAGGACAGAAGAACTGGCTCAGCAGTTACCTGGGTTCAATTCCCAGCATCCTTGTGGCAGCTCACAACCATGTATAACTCTAATCCTAGGGGATCTCTCTAAGCACAAGGCATGAATATGGTGTCCATAAATACATACAGGCAAAACACTCTCACACATAAAATAATAAATAAATCTAGTATTTTGAAGAAGTTAAAAAGTTTTTTTTTTAGCAGGGCAGTGGTGGCACACACCTTTAATCCCAGAATTTGGGAGGCA
>NC_034594.1:51330257-51332328 GCF_900095145.1 Mus pahari
GGCACCATTTGGAGGTGTGGCCTTGTTGGAATAGGTGTGACCTGGTTGGAGTAGGTGTATCACTGTGGGTGTGTACATAAGATCCTCATCCTAGTTGCCAGGAAGTCAGTCTTCCACTAGCAGTCTTTGGATAAAGATGTAGAACTCCCAGCTCCTTCTGTGCCATGCCTGCTGGATACTGCCATGCTCCCACCTTGATGATAATGGACTGAACCTCTGAACCTATAAGATAGCCCCAATTAAATGTTGTTTTTATAAGACTTGCCTTGGTCATGATGTCTGTTCACAGCAGTAAAACCCTAACTAAGACAGTAATCTTGAGCAAAAAGAACAATGTTGGAGTTATTGCCATTCCTGATTTTAAGCTGGAAAATATCAATAAAAAAACAGAATGATCTTGGCACAAAAATAGATATGTATATCAATGAAAGAAAATAGAAGGCCCAAACATGAATGCACATAGCTACAGCCAAATTTTGGCTATAGCTATGATATTTGAGAAAGATGTTCAAACTATGCATTGGCTGAAAGATAGTATCTTCAACAAGTGCTGGTGGGGAAACTGAGTGTCCATATGTAGAAGGATGGAATTAGACCTACAGCTATTACTCTGCACAAATGCAACTCCAGGTGAGTCAGAGACCTCAATGCAGAACCTGGAATGCTGAAACTACTAGAAGAAAATACAGGCAATACCCTACATGACATACTGCAGGAGAAAATGCTTTTGTGGGTCTCTGTGTAAACCTGTTGGAAGATTAATATCCAGCATACACAAAGAACTTGGAATTCAAGAAAACAAATTACCCAGTTGAAAACAGTCGACAGATCTGAACAGAGTTCTCAAAGAGGAAATAAAAAATGGCTAAGAAATACCTTTTAAAGTGTGCAACCTTGTTAACAATCACAGATTACATCAGTCACAATGAATGAATGGCTAAGTTCATGGAAACAACTGACAACAATGGCTGGCAAAATCCAGGGCAAGGGAAACCTTCTCACTCACTCCTGTTGGAATTGAAAACTGAGACAGCCACCATGGAAGTAAATGTGGGGAATTCTATCATATGACCCAGCTATACTATTCCTTGGAGTGCCCCAAGGACTCAATAGCCTACTCTAGAGATACTCGACCATGTTTATTGTTGCTTTATTCACAATAGCCAGGATGTGCTAACAGCCTAAATGTCCTTCAATTGATGAATGGACAGTAAAAAAAAAAAAAAAAAAGTGGTACATACGTTACAACAACATTCTGTTCAGTTGTAAAGAAAAATGAAAGTTACAGATAAATAAATGAAACTGGTAAATACTGTATGTGGGTAACACAGATGCAGAAGGCAAGGCCCTATGTTCTGTCTTTTAGACCTGAGTATATAACCTGAGGTACTAGAAGCCAGGAAAGTAGAAAAGCATTGTAGTAAGGTGGGGGGGAGGGGACATTCCAGAGAGGGCAATAGTAGGGGACAGGTATAATGGCTCTTAATTGGGAAGGGGATAGAGAGATAGAAAAACCCACAGGGAAACATATTCTGTAAGCTTGCTTAAATTATATAATAACTATATATAAGTATAAAGATATATGTGTGTGCATACATGTGTGGGAGTATGCGTGTATTTTTTTTATTTGTAAGTAAGATGGCAATACTTGCCCTAAAAACCATGCATGATCACAATAAGATTTATGTGCATATGCATCATGCACAGGACCTGTACAGGTTCAAACCAGATGGAGTACCAGCTCTGAGATGGGGAAGTGGATATGGGCTTCACGCTATGACTAAGAAGCTATCTGTAATTGGTATTTGGTTGCAAAGGATAAAGTAAATTTTCTACAATGGAGTCTCACTGAATATACCTACCAGACTTCAGAGTAGGCCCCACGCCCAGCAGTAGTTGGCAACACAAAATGAACGCAACAGTATTTTTGTGGGGCTTTTTTGTATCATCTTGCTTCGTTTGGACACTTTTTGTCTTATTGGCCTTTTACTTATTTATTATGGATTCTGATTTTGCATCTGCATGCGCACGTGTGTGTGTGTGTGTGTGTGTGTGTGTGTGTGTGTGTGTG
>NC_034594.1:51332398-51342647 GCF_900095145.1 Mus pahari
AGAGAGAGAGAGAGAGAGAGAGAGAGAGAAGTTTCTAAGTTTCTTTCATCTGTTTGTTTGCCCGCTTGTTTTTTAAAGATAGCAAGAAAGAGTTGGAGGAGGAGAAAAGTGTGATCGAGAAATAGATTTTATGCAAACGTCTCACCTGCTGAACTAAACTCAGAAAATACATCTTTATTTGTTTGAGGCTTCCCGTCTAGATCGATGTCCATGATTGTGCGCCACAACTCAGAGAATCTGGCTCGTTTCTCTCTGGGCATGTATATTCCATGCCACAGTGCTTTTAGCATGTAGTCAATTTGGATCAAAATTTGTCCAACTCTGGTATCATAATAAGCGGGAGGTAACTGGCAAGAACTACTTTGATCAAAATTGGCTTCTAAACTGATGGAAGGGATTTGGTTTAAGCAGTAAATCCCAATGGCCAACTCCCTTAAGATCTGATGGACTTCCCTGTAGTCTAAGAGGGCAGTAGGGTCTACTGGAGTCAATAGGATGGCAGTGGAGAAGCCTGCGTTATTCATCTGACTCATGAGTCCACACGGGGTGTCTAGCTGGGAGCGAGCGTCATCCTTGGCAGCCAGCCAGCTGACCAGTACTGTTGTTAATAATTCTTGCACTTCGGTTCGATCGTATTTTTCAAAAAAAGCAGAGGCATTTCTTTGCACTGCTAAATTTTCCCGGAAGGTTTCTTCATCTTGTTCTTGATCAATTTTAACTATTCCTTTTTTAACTATTCTTGACATGTCTAATTAAATCTAGTGTGTTCTTTTTGAAGTTTCTGCAACAAAGCAAACAAGCAGTAAGTAACATTTGTCATGGCAAGGAAGTTGGACTTTTCTAGAATAAATATGTACTTTTCATCTCTCTAAAGCGAGCTAATCTTTTCATGGACAATCTGTACCTTTTTCAACCTCCAATTAATTGAATCACAAGAAACAAATTTTAATTATAATTCTTAAGGTTGTAAAATCTTTAGCATCGATCACATTAAAATTACTTGAAAATCTCTGCTTTTCAGTCAAAAGTTACTGAGAAATCCTCAGTGCTGTACACAATTCTGCCAACAACTGACCACACTGACAGTTGTCTCATAAGATTATATATAACATCTTGGTTTGTGTAGGGACGTTCTACGATGTTTATACTACAATGAAATAACTCCCCACTCTTCTCGTCTGTCCCAATTAAGCTTCCACTGCTGGGATGCACGCCATAACCAAAGGAACGTGTGGAGGAAAGGGTTTATTTAGTTTCCAGGCCACCCAGCCCATCATCAGTGGGAAGCCAAGGCAGGAACTTGGAGGCCGAGGTCAGTAAGAGATCGATTACTGGCTCGCTACCTCAGGCTTTCTCACTTTGCTTTTTTATGACTATCTGAGCAGGGATAATGCTACCCACCGGAGGTGGGGCCCTTCTGTATCTACCATCAATCAAAAAATGTCCCACAGGATTGTCTACGGGGCAATATGATGATTTGGTTGCTTGAGATTTTTTTTTTAATGACCTTAACTTGTGTGACTTGGTAAAATACTAAACAACTTCATCATTAAATGACATGTGCCTGTATTTTAGAAAAACATTGTTTGTATATGAGAAGCTACTGCTGTTTTCATTGTAAATATTTCATTGTATTTTTCATTGTAAATATTTTTAACCACCTCCTCCTCTTTTCTGCCTTTTTACTCCACCCTTTCTTACACACTGCCCTTCCCTTCTTAGAAGCTCTTGAGACCTGCACGCCCTCCCTCTCTTGTGGTGTTTCAGCCCAGGTCCTGACTCATCTGCTGAGCTGTTCCTCCCATCTACTCCTTTGTCCTGGAACCACTGAATGCTGCTTTCACAATAGTAACTGTTATTCTTTTCTGAGCCTCTAAGATGCTCCACATATAAAACACAGTACTTATTTTATTTCTTTAATGCCATTGGCCTTCCTTCACTATAGTGGTTTTTGAAATTTAGTTTGCATAGAAATCACCTAGACCTTCTTAAAATACCTGTTTCTGGGTTACACAGGGGAGGGGCAGAGAAATTGTATTTTGCAGTTAATGCTGACACTGTGCATAGAATCCAGTTTGCGGGGGGCATTTTTCTACTACTTCATAGCAGCCAACATGTAAACTTAGGAGATCCCAGGCCATGATAGGGGCTCAAAGTTTTGAGAACCGGAACCCTTCTCAAGACTTGTGATCATAATCAACACCAACTGCCGTGGCCATGGGAAAAGACAAGGAAAAGGGAAAGGCCTACTTGGAAATGATTTTCTTAGCTAGGAGAATTGCTTCGACGATGGTCCCTAAGATATTCCCAGGAACAGATAGCCTTTGCTTGGAATGGCTTCTCGAAGGTCCTGAACCGTCACACAACTGAAGCGCACGAGCCGCTCAGGGAAGCCCCGCCTCATTAGAACTGAAGCGCACGCATGAGAGGAGATGCTCAGGGAAGCTGGGAGGACCTTACCTGTGCTGAAAGCTAAAGTTGGTTCGAACTCCTCGGAAACCCCTAATCCGGCTAAAGCTATCCTAGGGCCTCCCATATGCAGGTTGCACCTTAGGCCGAGAATGTGCATGATCTGCAGCTGGGGTCACCTCTGTACAAGTTGCCGGATGGCCACAGTCCAGCGGTTGACCCCATGAGAACAAATGCTCTAACCTCTCTCTCTAGAGCTCAGCTCAGCCCCACACTGTCTCCACTACTGTGCATTTGCTTATAAAGGAAACAACAGAAATCCTGGAGTGGCATGGGCCAGTGCTAGGCTGCAGCCCATCTGGAATCCTATTATGCAACAAACATTTACTGGAGGATGAGACCACAGATAGAGGGAAAATGGCAAAATCCCACATGCTTGTCAATGTGGTGTAAGATGTTGACAGTACCAAAAAGAATGTCCATCCAGATGCCTGTGGGGTGACTTTTAAAATAGGGCGGGAAAGAGCTACCCATGCAAACAACTGCTGAAATCGCTCTTCTGGGACAGGGTGGTGGTGTTTAAAGTTTGATAAAACAAACCATTCTCCCCTTACTGATTATGTTTCCTTTGACCTTGCCCTTTTCTTAACTTGGAGACATTTAACTTCTAATTAATAAATGTCCTCTGGACCCAGAGGTCACATGGTTATTTTAGCAGGATGAGCCAGTCCATCAACAACCTGAGGTGCCTCAGCACAGCAGAAAGGTCTCAAGGTATCATCTGGTAGAGCTCTCTGCCAGCAGGAACAGGTGGCTGACACTTCTTAATTTTCTCTTTTTTAAGATGACTAATGACTAAAGATTTTTATCATATACATTTCACATGGCATGAAAATAAAGATTCTTCTGACAAGTTAGTAAAAACTGAACACAAGCAAATGTATTTAAGAATATATACATAGGGGGTGGGGGGAAAAAGAATATATACATAGATGTAAAAATTAATGAAAAAGAGGCAAAGCCATACAAAGACATAAAGAAGGGGTATAAGGAGGGAATAACAGGGAGCTCAGGGAAGAAATAAAATTATATTGTATTATAGTATGTATTAAAATATAATAAAAGAAATAATTTGTTAACGTTATGGTTAAACATAGTCACTCACTAAAACATATGAAAAAATTCCTTTGTTCACTTGAACTTGAGATTTGTACAAGGGACAAGAATGGACCAATCTAGCTGGGCAGTGGTGGCACGTGCCTTTAATTCCAACACTTGGGAGGCAGAGGCAGGCGTATTTCTGGGTTCGAGGCCAGCCTGGTCTACAGAGTGAGTTCCAGGACAGCCAGGGCTACACAGAGAAACCCTATCTCGAAAAACAAACAAACAAAAAGAGAATGGACCACTCTGCATTCTTCTACATGACAACCACCAGTTGAACCAGGCGCCATTTGTTGAAAATGCTGTCTTTTTCCACTGGGTGGTTTTGGCTTCTTCATCAAAGATCAAGTGACCATAGGTGTGTGGGTTTATTTCTGGGTCTTCAATTCTAATCCATTTATCTACCTGCCTGTCACTGTACCAATACCATGCAGTTTTTAGCACTATTNNTCTGTAGTACAGCTTGAGGTCAGGGATGGTGATTCCACCAGAAGTTCTTTTATTGTTGAAAATGGTTTTGCTATCCTGGGTTTTTCTTATTCCAGATGTATTTGAGAATTACTTTCTATCTCTGTGAAGACCTGAGTTGGAATTTTGATGGGGATTGCAATAAAAATCTGATTTGGTAAAATGGCTATTTTTACAATGTTAGTTCTGCCGATCCATGAGCATGGGAGATGTTTCCATCTTTTGAGATCTTCTTCAATTTCTTTCTTCAGAGACTTAACGTTATTGTCATACAGATCTTTCACTTGTTTGGTTAGAGTCACATCAAGGTATTTTATATTATTTGTGACTATTGTGAAGGGTGTTGTTTCCCTAATTTCTCTCTCAGCCCATTTATCCTTCGAGTAGAGGAAGGCTACTGATTTGTTTGAGTTAATTTTATATCCAGCGACTTTGCTGAAGTTGTTTATCAGCTGTAGGAGTTCTCTGGTGGAATTTTTGGGGTCGCTCATGTATACTATCATATTGTCTGCAAATAGTGATACATTGACTTCTTCCTTTCCAATTTGTATCCCTTTGATCTCCTTTTGTTGCCTAATTGCTCTGGCTAGAACTTAAAACCAGATATGCTCACTGAATATAAAAGAAGAGAAAATAGGAAAGAGCCTCGAACATTGGCACAGGGGAAATTTTTCTGAACAGAACACCAATGGCTCATGTTCTAAGATCAACAATTGACAAATAGTAACTCATAAAGCTGAAAAGCTTCTGTAAGGCAAAAGACACTGTCAAGAGGACAAAATGGCAACCCACAGATTGGGAAAAGATCTTTACCAACCCTACATCCGATAGAGCGTTAATATCCAAAATATACAAAGAATTCAAGAAGTTGGACTCCAGAGAACCAAATAACCCTATTAAAAACTGGGGTACAGAGCTAAACAGAGAATTCTCAATGGAAGAATCGCAAATGGCTGAGAAGCACTTAAAGAAATGTTCANAATCCTTAGTCATCAGGGAAATGTAAATCAAAACAACCCTGAAATTCCACCTCACACCAATTAGAATGACTAAGATCAAAAAATTCAGGTGACAGCAGATGCTAGCAAGGATGGGGAGAAAGAAGAACACTCCTCCATTGCTGGTGGGACTGCAAGCTGGTAAAACCACTTTGGAAATCAATGTGGTGGTTCCTCAGAAAATTGAAAATAGTTCTATGTGAAGATCTAGCTATACCACTACTGGGCATATACCCAAAAGATGCTCTAACATATAACAAGACCACATGCTTCACGATGTTCATAGGATCCTTAAAATAGCCAGAAGCTGGAAACAACCCAGGTACCCCTTGACAGAAGAATAGATAAAGAAAATGTGGTATAATTACATAATGGACTACAACAAAGCTATTACAAACAATGACTTCATGAGACTCGCAGGCAAATGGATGGAACTAGAAAATATCATCCTGAGTGAGGTAATCCAGACACAAANGAACACACATGGTATGTACTAACTGATAGGTGGATATTAGCTGCAAAGCTCAGAATACCCACGATACATCCCACAAACCATATGGACCTTAAGAAGAAGAAGGAAGACCAAAGTTTAGATGTTTCAATCCTACATAGAAGGGGGAACAAAATAATCACAGGCGGTAGAGGGACAGAGGGAGGGGTCCTGGAGGAAGAGAGGAGGGAGAGGGAAAAAAAACAGGGGCAGAACAAGTATTGGAAGGGACAGGAGAGAAGTATGGAGGATCAGGAAACACAGTAGAAAATGTAGCAGTGTGGCATGGGAAGCTGGGAGTGGCCACTAGAAAGTTCCAGACTCCAGGGAAGCAAGAGGCTCCCAGGACTCGATGGTGATGACTTGAGCTGAAATACTCAACAAAGGGGGAGATACAACCTACAGAGATCACCTCCACTAGAAAGGCGTGGTTCCCAGTAGAGGGACGGGGCCACCCAAGCATCTCAAAATTTTTAACTCAGAAATGTCCCTGTCCAAAGGAAAGACAGGGACAAAAAATGGAACAGAGACTGAAGGAAAGACCATCCAGAGACCACCCTACCTAGGGGTTCATCCCATCTGCAGACACCAAACCCCCACACTATTGCTGCTGCCAAGAAGCACTTGCTGACATAGCTGTTTCCTGAGAGGTTCTACCACCACATGACCAATACAGATGTGGATGTTCACAGCCAACCATAGGNATGTATACTATCATATTGTCTGCAAATAGTGATACATTGACTTCTTCCTTTCCAATTTGTATCCCTTTGATCTCCTTTTGTTGCCTAATTGCTCTGGCTAGAACTTAAAACCAGATATGCTCACTGAATATAAAAGAAGAGAAAATAGGAAAGAGCCTCGAACATTGGCACAGGGGAAATTTTTCTGAACAGAACACCAATGGCTCATGTTCTAAGATCAACAATTGACAAATAGTAACTCATAAAGCTGAAAAGCTTCTGTAAGGCAAAAGACACTGTCAAGAGGACAAAATGGCAACCCACAGATTGGGAAAAGATCTTTACCAACCCTACATCCGATAGAGCGTTAATATCCAAAATATACAAAGAATTCAAGAAGTTGGACTCCAGAGAACCAAATAACCCTATTAAAAACTGGGGTACAGAGCTAAACAGAGAATTCTCAATGGAAGAATCGCAAATGGCTGAGAAGCACTTAAAGAAATGTTCANAATCCTTAGTCATCAGGGAAATGTAAATCAAAACAACCCTGAAATTCCACCTCACACCAATTAGAATGACTAAGATCAAAAAATTCAGGTGACAGCAGATGCTAGCAAGGATGGGGAGAAAGAAGAACACTCCTCCATTGCTGGTGGGACTGCAAGCTGGTAAAACCACTTTGGAAATCAATGTGGTGGTTCCTCAGAAAATTGAAAATAGTTCTATGTGAAGATCTAGCTATACCACTACTGGGCATATACCCAAAAGATGCTCTAACATATAACAAGACCACATGCTTCACGATGTTCATAGGATCCTTAAAATAGCCAGAAGCTGGAAACAACCCAGGTACCCCTTGACAGAAGAATAGATAAAGAAAATGTGGTATAATTACATAATGGACTACAACAAAGCTATTACAAACAATGACTTCATGAGACTCGCAGGCAAATGGATGGAACTAGAAAATATCATCCTGAGTGAGGTAATCCAGACACAAANGAACACACATGGTATGTACTAACTGATAGGTGGATATTAGCTGCAAAGCTCAGAATACCCACGATACATCCCACAAACCATATGGACCTTAAGAAGAAGAAGGAAGACCAAAGTTTAGATGTTTCAATCCTACATAGAAGGGGGAACAAAATAATCACAGGCGGTAGAGGGACAGAGGGAGGGGTCCTGGAGGAAGAGAGGAGGGAGAGGGAAAAAAAACAGGGGCAGAACAAGTATTGGAAGGGACAGGAGAGAAGTATGGAGGATCAGGAAACACAGTAGAAAATGTAGCAGTGTGGCATGGGAAGCTGGGAGTGGCCACTAGAAAGTTCCAGACTCCAGGGAAGCAAGAGGCTCCCAGGACTCGATGGTGATGACTTGAGCTGAAATACTCAACAAAGGGGGAGATACAACCTACAGAGATCACCTCCACTAGAAAGGCGTGGTTCCCAGTAGAGGGACGGGGCCACCCAAGCATCTCAAAATTTTTAACTCAGAAATGTCCCTGTCCAAAGGAAAGACAGGGACAAAAAATGGAACAGAGACTGAAGGAAAGACCATCCAGAGACCACCCTACCTAGGGGTTCATCCCATCTGCAGACACCAAACCCCCACACTATTGCTGCTGCCAAGAAGCACTTGCTGACATAGCTGTTTCCTGAGAGGTTCTACCACCACATGACCAATACAGATGTGGATGTTCACAGCCAACCATAGGACTGAGCCCAGGGACCCCAATGGAAGAGCTAAGGAAAAGACTAAAGGAACTGAAGGGAATTGTAACCCCATAGGAAGAACAATAACAACTAACTGGACCACCCAGAGCTCCTGGAGACTAAACCACCAACCAAAGAGTATACACGGAGGGAGCCATGACTTCAGATACGTATGTAGCACTGGATGGCTTTATCTGACATCAATGGGAGGGGAGGAAGGCTTGATGCCCCAGTACATGGAGATGCTAGAGGGGTGAGGCAGGAATCAGAGGCAAAGGGGAGGGGGAGAAGGAGAAAGGGATGGGGGGCGTTGGAGGAGTAAGTAGGAAGGGGGATATCATTTGAGATGTAAATGAATAAAATGGTTAATAAAAGTTGATATGCAATTATAGAATAAATTTGTATACCTAAAGAAATGAATTCCTTTGTTACTCTGAGCTTTAAGTTCTTCATATACATTCAGGTTTCCTTCAGTTACTGCAAATATTCTAAAGTATGGAGAGGACAACACAGTACGAGCTGGGAAGAGAGACCTCAGTCAAGCAAAGAACCTGTACTCTAGGGCATGCCAGTTACCAATCCCATTTCAACCCTTTACCCGCTGTATAACTCTAAAGAACACATTAAACTTCAGTTTGGAGGACACCTGCAAACTGGAACATCACCAATTCATTCCCGTGTCCTATGAGGATATCAGCAGACCGAAACACCTGGTGTCCATGGATTCTGGTATCACTGAAGGTTAATTCCCCATTTCCCATCTACTCCTGTGTGAATCTGCTCTCCATCCATGGACTATTTCAATGTGCTTATGTGGAATCAAGGAAAAATGAACGTCCAGAAAAGATATAATAAACTTTTGTTTTCCCCAAGGTTCATTACACAAGAAATGAGCTGGAGTGGCCTTTTCTTGGGGGGGGGGGGGAGCCTTTAGAAATCTTAAGCAACTCTGGGTCTCAAATGGGGAAAAAGTACTGCCCATCTTCACCTGCCTAAGGGACACACTCCAGAGCTGTTCCTGGATGAAAGTCTCTGGGAATCACTGACGGCAGGTATTATAAAGTGTAAGGTTCTAGTAGACTTCCCATAGGCCTTTAGTGCTCCTTATATACTAAAGACAAAACTGAAGGATGCGGTCCAAACTTTTTAGGGAAGAAAGGAAGTTATATACTGGAGTTGGTTAAAAAATACCACAAACTGCAGTTATTTTTCAGTTAGGGGAGTTGGAAAAGCCAAGATTAAGGTTTTAACAGGTTTGCCTTCTGATGAAGGCTGACTCTTGGCTCCTTTTCCGCATCCTCAGGTGACAGAAGACAGAAGCAGCTCTTCTGGTTTCTTCAACATAGACAAATTATGAGGGCTCCTCATGGCCTAATCACCTCCACAGGACCTGTTTCCTACTAGGGGGTTAGACTTTCAACAAATGAAGTACAACTGTGGAATAGGGTAAATGTCCACTCCATGGCATGCATTAATACAGGCTAAACCATCTCTTCATTATAGTGCTACAAAAGTTCCTTACAAAATATAATAATGCTCACTTTATTATGTACAAAAATAATCCTCATGTCAGGTTTCTGGGCACCATAGCTTACGAGAAGATCTTGTACATTTTTTAGTTCATCTTTACACTTTTTAGCTGTTGAGTAAAATTGTTTTCTTGCAGGTAGATTTTTTTTTTTCCGAGACAGGGTTTCTCTGTGTAGCCGTGGCTGTCCTGGAACTCACTTTGTAGACCAGGCTGGCCTCGAATTTAGAAATCTGCCTGCCTCTGCCTCTCGAGTGCTGGGATTAAAGGCGTGCGCCACCACACCCGGCTAGCTTACAGGTAGATTCTTAAACAACTTTAGAGCAGTTATAGTTGTACCTGTTGGCAGATAAAAGCATTTTAGATATGGAAGAAACTGCACATATAATCAGTAATCAGCCCTTTCTACCATAAAGACCAATCTCCCTCCAAGTATAGAGGTCAGAAGGGTCATCTCTGTAATGACTCTAATGCCCCATTAGACTCTGCTACTCAGGGTCCACTGAGTAAACAAGAGTGATTTTATTTTTAATGGTATAGAGAAACACAGGTTTACTAGAGTGCAGTCTTAAGAAGTCTGAGGACAATCAAACCATGTGGAGATGTAGGTTAGTCTACAATAGAGTATAATATAAAGGTGATATAAGACTACATAGTATATGCAATAACTTTAGGCATGCCACACCACTATAAAGAACAGGTTTTCCCAATTAGTCTCTATGATGTTGATTTGTTAGAAATTCCTTCTGCCACAAAAGACTGGTCCATAATTCTTTTTTTTTTTTTTTTTT
>NC_034594.1:51343237-51356232 GCF_900095145.1 Mus pahari
TTCTTTTTTTTTAGATTTATTTATTTATTATATGTAAGTACACTGTAGCTGTCTTCAGACACTCCAGAAGAGGGCGTCAGATCTTGTTACGGATAGTTATGAGCCACCATGTGGTTGCTGGGATTTGAACTCCGGACCTTTGGAAGAGCAGTCGGGTGCTCTTACCAACTGAGCCATCTCACCAGCCCCCTGCATACTGCATTCTTTACAGCAGAATAACAAATGTATTGTTACTGCATAAACATAGCAAGGGCATTGTCATTGCAATTTCCAGGCAGTTCCTTATTTCTGTCTAGTGCCATGCTTCCTCACCTGCTGAGCTTTCCCTAGAACCACATGCTCTGGTTACAGTATTTTAGATCCAAACTCTTCCATTCTCCGCCCACCTCTAATTGAACAACCACTTTTGTATTTTCAAGTATAGTGTCAATATGGACCTTATTCAGCAGTGCTAGCTTTCTGTATTCACTTATTTTTTGTTGCAAAAAAAACAAAAAGAAAGCAAAAACAAACAAACAAACAAACAAACAAAGGGGGGCTGGAGAAATGTCTCCGCAGTTAAGAGCAATTGTTGCTTCTGCAGAGGACCCAGACTTACAAGCTGTCTGTAACTCTAGATCCAGGAGATCCACTGCCCTCTGGTGCCCTTTTCTTACCTCTTCCATACTAGGCACACATGTGGTACACTTACATACATGCAAACTAAACACTTAGCCCACATAAAATAAATACATCTGGTACCCTTTTCTTACCGCCTCCACACTAGCCACACATGTGGTACACTTACATACATGCACACTAAACACTTAGCGCACATAAAATAAATACATCTAAAATTAAACAACAAACAATCCTGAGCCTGGGTAACTTAAATGAGGAGATGAATTCAGTTCACAGTTCAGGAGATTCAACAGTAAATGGCTTGGTGTTGATGAGGAAATTATTATCATGGTATCAAAATGAGAGAAGCCAGAGAAGATTGCAAGTGTTGGGCAGGAAGCAGACATCTAAACTGATTGTTCCTGGCTGCTATTCTTTTTTTGTTTGTTTGTTTGTTTTTTTTGGTTTTTTGAGACAGGATTTCTCTGGTTGTCCTGGAACTCACTTTGTGGACCAGGCTGGCCTCGATCTCAGAAATCCGCCTGCCTCTGCCTCCCAAGTGCTGGGATTAAAGGCGTGAGCCACCACCACCTGGCCCTGGCTGCTATTCTTTAGACTCTGTTATATGAAGTTTTTAGCCTTGGTTGTATTTCTTTAGGATCAAGTGAGGATAAGCTAGGCCTGGTGCAATCCTTGTTACTTGGGAGACTGGGGCAGAAGGCTCATCATTGAAGACACCTACTCCATACAGTGAATTCAAGGCTAGATTGGGTAACTTATTCTGATCCTGTCTCAAAATGAAACATTAAATGAGGCTGGGATATGATTGATAAGGCTTGCTCTCTTTACCTTCATGTGTTGGAAGCTTGGTCCTTAATGTGGCAATACTAAGCCGTGGACCTAGTGGGAGGTCTTATGTGGCTAGGAGAACTGCTCTCAGCAGGATCTAAAGTTCTTGTGAGTCCTTGTTTATTCTGTCATCTCTCCCAGTTGCACGTTTCCTGCTACTATAATATCACCCACAATGAGGTCCCATCAAAGACAAGCTGACAGAACTGACCTGAATGCCTCTTCACTGAGTACTAACTTTCATGGTACCAGAAAGACCCATGTAAGCTTGTAAAAGAGATAAACAACCAATAGTCCTACCCAGCTATGTGGTTTGAACCACAACAACTAACATGGCACAATAACCCTAAGGGTGCAGTACCTTGGCAGTAACCAAAGCTCTCTAGTTGAACTTAAGACATGCTCAAAATGACGGAGATCATGTCTGGTACTAGAGACCAAAGCAACTACCCAGGGCTAATGAAGTTGTGGACAACCACCATTTAACTAAACCAACAGAATCTCTTATTATATACTAAATATTTGTCCTTATACCCAGAGATAAGTGTAGAACTCACCCCTCATCAAGGAAACTTCACTTTTCAAGAGAAAAAGACCATTACAGAAAAATATAACCACCAATCAAAATAAAGAGTTGTGGAGTCCAGTCCCAATGAGTACATTTACAAAGCACTTCCATACTCAGGGAAGGTTCAGGGGACATTATGCAGGAGGGTCAGGGAGTATGCTATGAGACTTCTCCTAGAAATGTCACAAGATTCACCCATAAACTCTCACAAACGGGACTACCAAAATAAACAAAACAAAATACAACAACAATAGATATTCTAAAGGCCCAGGAGTCCTCAACCCGAGACACACACACACACACACACACACACACACACACAACTAAAGGCAACCAAGATATACTGAAAAACAGACAGATAGTCTTCCCCAGGGAAGAGCACACCACAAGTGGTTAGCTCTGAAGACATGCATACAAATAAGATAATATATGTTCACTAGGTTGCGCTTAGGAATATACATAGATAGATAAATGAATACATAACCAATAAATTGTTATAATGTTATGAATTTGAACAAGAGTAAATTGGAGTATACGGAAGGGTGTGGAGGGAAGAAAAGGAAGGGAAATGATTTAATTATATTATAATCTCAAAAATATCCAAGAAGTTTAAAAAAATAAAAAGGCAAGATAAATCCAGTAACTCCCTTAGTCTGTCTTGAACCCCTTAACTCTGCTCTATAGAATCCCTTTGATGTTGTTGTTACAAGTTAAAAAACAAAAATAATACAGTGTAGGGTTTTCAGTCTTGGCACAGATCAGGTTTAATGTCTGAGTACATGTGAGTATGCACGTGTGCGGATAGTTGTCTATGCATAAATCATTTGTCCTCTTCCTCACAAGAGGATAACGCCACCCTTACCAAATGTCTGCAGATATTGCTGTTTCCTGGGAAGGAGTGGGTAAACAAGACCTCCATGACTGAGAACCATTTATGAAGTATAAAGTAACTAGCATGTTTTAATAAGATAGCAAAGAGAAAATATGCTACAATATGCTAGAAAATGGAGTATAACACACATAATGGCATATACTGTTTCATGGGATTCTTGATTTATACTAGATTTGTATGAAGTGGATTGCTGTGTAAGATGTCTTTCTTACAATGAATTGGAGTCAAAAAGACTAAAAGTCACTTAAAAGAACAATGTAATCATCCTAGGCCTGAATTTAGCTTCTCAAAAAGCTGGCATGAGGACTACCTGAATCTAAAGGGAGTTCAAAGTTGGTCAACTTAGTGAGACCTTGTCTCAGAATAAAAAATAAGAAAAGGCTGAGTATACAGTCCAATTATAGTAACTTGCGTAGTATGTATGAAGCCTTGGTCCAATCCCAATACAAATAAACACATAAGTAAATAAAGAGCAATCTCAAATTATGGTAGACTCAAATGGTAGCCCCAAATTACAAGCTCCAAGAGGAAAACAAAACAAATAGAGATAAAATTAAATAATGTACAAAAATACTTAAGAATTAAGAGTTTCACCGGGCGGTGGTGGCGCACGCCTTTAATCCCAGCACTTGGGAGGCAGAGGCAGGTGGATTTCTGAGTTCGAGGCCAGCCTGGTCTACAAAGTGAGTTCCAGGACAGCCAGGGCTACACAGAGAAACCCTGTCTCGAGGAAAAAAAAAAAAAAAGAATTAAGAGTTTCACAAACTTTCACATTACAAAGAGAAATAGTGCTTTTTTTAAAAAAAGACAAATCTTTCCGAATATTTATTTATTTTCTATGTATAGATATTTTTCCTGTACACATATCTGTGGACCATGTGAGGTCACAAGAAGGAGTCTCCTAGAAGTAGAGTAACACACACTTTTGAGCCACCATGTAGGTGCTGGGAACCAAACCATGGCCAAGGGCCTTGAGGAAAGCAGAGTTAATGAGCCATCTCTCTAGCCCCAAGAAAGACTTCTTTAAAATCAAATGCTAACATCATTTCCCACTGGAAATCTTAAAATTTAAGAAAATTTTAGGAGAAAGAAGTGTTTAAAAATTTCAGAGCTGGGCGTGGTGGCGCACGCCTTTAATTCCAGCACTTGGGAGGCAGAGGCAGGTGGATTTCTGAGTTCGAGGCCAGCCTGGTCTACAGAGTGAGTTCCAGGACAGCCAGAGCTATACAGAGAAACCCTGTTTCAAAAAAACCAAACCGAAACAAACCAAAACATTTGTTTACTTCCGGTCCTGAATGAGAAAAGGGACTTCCTTACCCATGCATTGGAGAGAGCTCAGGGAAAGGTAATAATTGATGGAAGGCAAATCTGGAGCAACTGTTAACTTGTCCCAGCCTCGCAATTACCCTTTTCTTTCTTCTGAACAATTTTTTATTTCATTCTTTTGTGTGTAGTGCTCTCTGTGCACCAGGTGCATGTTTGGTGCTCAGAAAGTGAGCTGAGACTCCAACCCTAGTGCTCCTAACTGCTGAACCAACCAACCACATTTTCCTTAGAACTCCAGGCTCTAGGGCAGTTGATCTCAACGTTCATGTTGTAGTCACTCACCAATCATAAAATTATTTTCCTTACTACTTCCTAACTTGAATTTTGCTGTTATGAATTGTAAATACCTGTGTTTGCTAATGGCCTTATGTGATTCCCTGTGAAAGGGTGGCTCGATCAGAAAGGGGTTCAGAACCACTTTATAGAGTCTTGGGTTCAGGTAGCCTCTCTTCCTTATCTTATTCCCAGAACTCTGATCAGCAACATTTCGTAACTTTTAATTTTTTTAAAGATTTATTTATTATATGTAAGTACACTGTAGCTGTCTTCAGACACACCAGAAGAGGGCGTCAGATCTCATTACAGGTGGTTGTGAGCCACCATGTGGTTGCTGGGATTTGAACTCAGGACCTTGCTCTTAACCGCTGAGCCATCTCGCCAGCCCATTTCGTGACTCTTAACTGCGGCGAATATGACTGTCTCCCAGCCGAACTGAAACCCGGCCTGGGAGCGGATCCTAGGCGTTTACAATGGCCAGCATCTAGCACGGGGCCTGACGAGTTTCCGAAGNGNAACGTAGTGNGGAGGCAATGCGCCTCACTCACAAACGCCGTGCTTTAAACACGCAAAGCCAAGCCACCAACACCTGTGTCCCCGCGAGCAGAACGGACGGAGCCGCGCCCGCTCTGCACAACTTTGGTTAGGTGGGAGCGAAGGATGCGCTGCCAGCTCGCGAACCCCTTCTGCGCATCCGTGCCCTTCCCAGCGGAGACAGCGACTAAACCGCCAGAACACCGAGTTCACTTCCGAGAGAGGATGTCGCGTCACTTCCGCTCGCCGGTCTAAAAACCGCGCATGCGCATTGCGTCCCTTCCTCTTCGGGCTTTGGGCTTGGGTTCCGGCGACATGGTGAGTGTCTTTGGAAGTCGCTATCCACCGGCATCTGCCGTAATCTCCGGCTTCCCGCTCTCAGCCCTCCTCGGGTTGTCTGTGCTGTCCCTGTCCTGTCTGCTGTCGGGATCCTCCCGGCGTCTGGAGCCCCGTACGCGGCCGGAGGCGGCTCGGCGGGCCTTGGCCCGGCGCCGTGGTTAATGCACAGTCCGGAGCCTCAGCGCTCCGCGGGCTCCTTCCTCGATGGCTGAGCTTGGGGGAAACCAGGATTCAGCCGAGTTTGTGCTCAGCGGCGTGCCCCGATTGGCTCAATGACTCTGCTCCGTTCCTTTCCTCTGTCCACAGGCTAAACGCACCAAGAAGGTAGGCATCGTCGGCAAATACGGGACCCGCTATGGTGCCTCCCTCCGGAAAATGGTGAAGAAGATTGAAATCAGCCAGCACGCCAAGTACACTTGCTCCTTCTGTGGCAAGGTGAGTCGGCCTCGGGTTGGGGAGGAGGGTACCATGGCTCCTGAGCTCAGGCGGTTTGGGCTCGCCTTTTGCGGACCACTCTTTGTTTACGTGGAACTAGTACGTGGAACTCGAGGGTGAATGGTTTGGAGAGGGAAAAGGCAGAATCCTGAAAAAATCGTGGGAAATGATAGCGATATCAGCGCATCTGTACCAACCCCCCAAGAGGTCTATCTAGCCTGTAAATAATACCCTGCTTGGGTTACTAGAATTTAACTGCTGATGGATAAGCTGGCTTTTGCATAGTTTACTCTCTGGAAGTCTCAGGGATGTATGTTTTTATATGTTTCATAACAAGATCTTAAATACTTACAGACCAAGATGAAGAGACGAGCTGTCGGCATCTGGCACTGTGGTTCCTGCATGAAAACAGTGGCCGGCGGTGCCTGGACCTACAAGTAAGTGCTTTTATGATTGGCAAAGCAAATAATGCGTTTGGGTTTGAAGGTTAATAGTTTTCGGTCAGGGCTACACAGTGAAACCCTGTCTCAAAAACAAAGTTATGGTTATAGAAGATTTTGGAATAAAAGTTCAAACTTTGATTCTCAGATTCCTTTTGAATTGTACAGTCACCAGGGTCTCTGGAAAATTTTGGTTGATCTTAGTCCATTGGTGTTTGTGCTGAACTTGATTTACACTACGAGTTTTTTCTATAAAATGGTTTGAGGTTGGTTGACTTAGGATTGTATAGAAAATTTTGAGGCTATTTGGGTATATTTGTGACCCTCTCTGATAGCCAGTTGGTCTTGCTGAGATGAAACCTGTCATTTGCTTTGTTCTTAAGAGCTTTAGTATCTCAAACCAACAGCCCCCCCCCCCCAAGTTTGCTGGCCAGAAGTCTCTAGTGTCCGAGTAGTGTGGTTTTGTACTTCCAGCATGGCCCTTTGTGTGGCTAGTTGCTGAGGAGTTGAACGTGTGGGTTGCAGTTTTTACTGACTTGAACAGTGAGTGTGTCTAAGAGCACCTTGAGTGCCCAAGGAAGAGTGGTAGCAAGAGTGCTCTGTCCTGATAGGTGGCTGACTTCATACATTTACATTCAGTGTGTCATCTGCCTGTTTGGTTTGGGGCTGTGGGCTTAAAATGTATCCTAGGCCTCAGCTCTCCTGTCTACAAAGGAGAGCACCTTAGGATTCCGTGGAGTCTGGGTCTGTCTCCTCAATATTGAAGGCGTCAGATGCTCCAGCACCTTAGAATAGTGAAAGCGCCCCAAGGCTTTTGAAGGGTGCCACCATGCCAGTGTGACGTCATCGGCACTGCCCTGTTAGGTAAGGTTCGCTGCAGCATGGTTGGTGTTGCTGAAGAACACTATCAGTATCGTTCTTTCCAGGAGAAAATCAAGGGATTCCAGGACCACGGGAACAGTGGGACAGACTTACTCAGGTGCTGTATGTTAACATTCACAGTTCTGTTGGACATGGTTTTTCTTACAGCACCACCTCGGCAGTCACAGTGAAGTCAGCCATCAGAAGACTGAAGGAACTGAAAGACCAGTAGAAGCCCTGCCGTCCGAGACTCGCCTGGCCTGAAATAAATGGGCTATTTATGGAACATTTTTTTGCCTTGTTTGTGGTCAATTAAAACATTTGGCATATGTTGTATTTTTCATTTTCCAAAGATACTTGTTTTGAGACATACTGTGTGATCCTGGCTGGCCTTGAATGCCTGGTTCTCCTTACATCTGGCTTAAGATTTTAGTTTTTTCAGAAATAATATATTTTATAAAATGTTGCTAAGACAATTATGTATGTAGCTTGGTTTGCTACACATGGTCAGCAAACTGAAACTAGAATATTTAGTTTATATAAATAATATTGAATTGGATGTATTGTAAGTACTCAGTAGGAAATAAATGATAATACATAGGTAAATAACAAAAGTGAGGGTCTCCGACAAATTTAGGGTTTAATATATTTAGGATTAGTTTTAATGGCTAGCCTTTCTGAAACTTTACAGTTAACTGCCAGGTTTGCCAGTTGTGCTTTGACCGGCCATGTCAAAGCCACTGGAGTCCTTGGGAGCCTCCAGATAGTCTTTTGTACATTCCAAATCCAGAGCAGTGATTTTCCTTAAAGTAAAGTCTGACCTTTTGTGGGCCCATCCCTGTCTTACATAGTAGACACATTTGCATTCTGAGGTTTATTCTTTAGTGGAGGTTTATTTTGTTCCTGTTCTGTGCTCCAGTTCTGCTTAGACACATCCTAAGCAATACTTATTAGACCTATAGCAGGAACAGTTCTAAGTCTCAACTTGTGTGTGAATATGTATGAGTCGTTTGTGAGAAGTGCGGTTTTTTGTTTTTGGATTTATTGTATGCCTGGTGTCTGAAGAGGAGATCCTCTGGAACTGGGATGACAGTTCTGTTACTATGTGATGGAAGAATAGCCAGTGCTCTTTAACTGCTAAGCCATTTCTCCAGCCCCCAAAAAATATGTAATTTCTAAATGATGAAGCTGGGTTTGGATTTTGGCCTTAGACCAAGATTCCTAGCTGTTTTCTATTTTGTGATAGTGCAGAGGATGGAGCCACAAGTAGGGAAGTGGAGGAGATAAGGCTGGGGGTTGGGTTCCTGCCTTGCCCTGCTCCTTCCTGTGCAGAGCTTGACCTTTGTTCTATTGCAAGGTTCTCAGAGGCTCTGGTGCTGGGCAAAGAGGGTGTTAGAAGAGAGCTTACTTTTCCAATCATTGCTTTTTGTTTTGGGGTGGGGAGGTGCCAGGGAAATTTTTGTATGGCTGTAGATATGTGAGAGTATAGGTAAGAGGCATAAAAATCAAACATCAGCTGATAACTAATTTTTATCATTTTCATAAAAACAAATTATTTTCACATAAAGAATTAAATCTTGGGCCAGATGAGACAGCTCTAAGTGGGAGCCTGAGAGAGCTCCTACATTGTAGTTTAGAGAATTGACCACTCCTAGTGTGCTCTCTGCGGGCATACAAACATGAATACGTGTAAAATCCGAGCACTTTCAGAGTTGTTTTAACTTCATGAGTGGCAATGTTGAGATAGAATGCCTCAAAGTGCCTCAAATTCTGCTTAGCAGTCACTGTTAGAATAAGAAATAGAGCAGGCAGTGGTGGTGCACGCCTTTAATCCCAGCATTTGGGAGGTGGAGGCAGGTGGATTTCTGAGTTGATGCCAACCTCTACAAAGTGAGTTCTAGAACAGCCAATGCTAAACAGAAAAAAAGCAAAGCCACACACACTCCCAAATAGTTTCCAATAACAATAGACTAGCATGTTTACATAGCTCATAGGAAACAGTTAATGAAGGCAGCCAAAAGATACCAGTGAGTTTTGAATGAGAATGGGGCCGGGTAGATGGCTTACTGTGAAACTTGATAGACTGGAGTTTGATCTCTGGAACCCATGCTAAGATGTCATATGTCTGCCTTATGTACACCGTGGCATGTAAAGAGTTTCCTTTCCCTTGCCGGGCGTGGTACCGCACGCCTTTAGTCCCGGCACTTGGGAGCCAGAGGCAAGCAGATTTGTGAGTTCGAGGCCAGCCTGGTCTACAAAGTGAGTTCCAGAAGAGCCAGGGCTACACAGAGAAACCCAGTCTCGAAAAAAACAACAAAGAGTTTCCTTTCCCAATAAGTTTTTTTTTTTTTCTTTTTCCTGGCTGTCATGGAACTCACCAATCTGTAGACCAGGCTGGCCTTGAACTCAGAAATCTGCCTGCCTCTGCCTCCCGAGTGCTGGGATTAAAGGTGTGTGCCACCACTGCCCAGCCCCAGTAAATAAGTCTTAAAATAGGCAGGGCATAGTGGCACTCATCTTTAATCTCAGCTATTGGGAGGCAGATGCAGGTGGATTTCTTGAGTTCAAGGCCAACCTTGTCATATAGAGTTCAGGGATACATAGATCCTTTCTCAATAGCAATAACTTTGGAGGGGCAACAGGATGCATAGAAATGGCAGCATGTAGGTTTGGAAAGGGTAAATGTTAAAATGTTCTAAGGCTCTTGAATTCAGGGAGGGGTATAATTACAAATCAAACGTCATAATCTCTAGTAATCATTGCTAGAACAGTGGAAGTAGAATTAGAAGCTCTCAGTCACAAGATGGGGAAAGGGGCTGACGTGCAGCTCAGTGGCAGAGAGCTTGGCATGGGCAAGGCCTTGGGTTCAAACCCAGCATGCCCCCAGGGGAAAGGAGCTAGTGAGCCAAGTAGGACACAGTAAAGGTGGGGACTTCGCATACCTGTGTGTGTATTAGTGTTTAACAGTAAATGTTTAAAAGCTAAAGTTATGTGAGCTGAGTTATGTAAAGTATAAATTAAATAAAGAATTAGATGTAAATGATGGACCGCAAGGACACATTGAACACAGAAGGAGAAAATAAGAAGTTAGGCTGGTCCCACTTTGAAACAACACACCATTAACAGCTCAGCAGGAGAAAGCACCTGCATGATTTTCAGTGTTTCCAGGATACAGAAACACTGAGGAAATGTGCATCAATGTCTCTAAGTGCTCCTGGGAGCAAATTAAAGGCCCAAAGAACCCAGAGCAGTGTTCGCTACAGGGGGGAGTGGCTGGTGCAAAGAACAAGGCCAGCCAGCCAACCTGGGAGATGAGGTTTCATTGCCCAGGCTGATCTGCTTGCCTCTGCCTCCTAAGTGCTGATATCAAAAGGCTGTGCCACCATGCCCAGCTTGGGAGCTGATTTGTAAACGTAACTATGCTAAGCAAAAGAAAAATGGGAGAATGTTTAACACTTGGAAACATTTTTTCCATGCTAGGCTGGAGCTACCTCCCCCCTTTGTGACTTTCCACTTTATTTGGTTTCATATGTTGGTATTAGATGTTGAGGCATGCCTAAAAATTTAACAGGGAAAGACAATAATTACTGCTTGTGTATCAATGTGTCTGCAATTTAGTTTGTAAACTGGCTTTAGAGATTACCCTCTTAGCATATGGTACGGTTGCCAACACCTTTATATAGTGCACTTTGACCTTGGAACCTAGACATTTTACACAAATTCTTTGAGAGTCTATCTTTAATCACAGAAATATTTATTGACAGATGTTACTCCCTTGAGCAAAGCCTAAAAACATCATGTGTTGGCTGCAAGCATATGGAGCACT
Organism: Mus pahari; assembly: GCF_900095145.1. Lineage (NCBI taxonomy): Eukaryota > Metazoa > Chordata > Mammalia > Rodentia > Muridae > Mus > Mus pahari. Next base: position 51,354,184 of record NC_034594.1, read on the forward strand.
AGGGGGTGCTATGAGTAAGCAGGAAAGGACGGAGCAGTCTAGAATGCTGAGAGGTCAGAGAATCCTCAAATGCATGTTAGCATATGTAGTTACAGGTTAGCAAGTGCTAAGTTCTTATAGATTCCACCATGTCAGAATAACCCAGCTGACTAGGTAAAGAATTAAACCTAAAAGAGTTAATAGTCTTAGGCCATCTGAGACAAATGCCCCACGAGTTCACAGTTAGGATGGTCTTGAGTGTATTTTCTAGAGCTGCTAGTTGGGGGGGGGGGGGGAGAGAATTTAAAAATTGTAAAAAAAAATTCTTTTGCAGTGAAAATGCTCCATACAATACATAAACACTGTGGCCTAGGAATGTGTCCGTTTCTCTGATGAAGGTGTCCATGTCTCTGACCATGTTGTTAGAATCATCAGGGGGAAACATCAGGACACGAGGGGTCTTTTAACTAGCTCTGTCATACTCTGGGTTTTGTAGCTATAGTATTGACAGAGGCAGAGTGGGAGGGCTAAGCAAAAGTCTGGTCCAAAAAGGGTGCTAAGAGGTTACAGTGATGTCGGGAGAAAAATGCGAGAATGTTTAACACTTCTGTTTCTGAGTGGAGTTAGTGGTAGGCTCTGGAAGCTTAGCTTGAGGGATGCCCGTGGAGTCGGACTGTTTGTGCTCTGAGTTTGTACACCCGTGGGCACATGTGAAATTGTCCACTCACTGAGACCAGTACTTACTGATTTACTGGAGTTACATGTGAGTCTTTATTGATGTTCTGAGGTTTGGGGGCTTGTTTTGTGGTCACTTAACTAGGTGTGTTTGTATACTTGTTAGGATCATGGTAGTGGTGGAGGTTACACAGGGTCTCCTCCTGTAGCCCTGACTGATACGGGACTTTTGATCTTCCTGCCTCTTGGCCCTCTTGAATGCTGAGTTATAGGCAAACTCTGCTACACCCTGCCGTCTTCTGAAATGCAGGTAGGTGTACATGTTAGATAGTGCACTCATATACATAAAATAAGTAAATCTTTTTGCTCAGTAATACAGCAGTACATTGTGGTAGGGACATGTAGAAACAGTGCTTTTTATTTCATTTTATTTTTTATTTATTATATGTAAGTACACTGTAGCTGTCTTCAGACACTCCAGAAGAGAGCTTCAGATCTTGTTAGAGATGGTTGTGAACCACCATGTGGTTGATGGGATTTGAAATCAGGACCTTCAGAAAAGCAGTCAGTGCTCTTAACCCCTGAGCCATCACTCCAGCACTGAAACAGTGCTTTGACTCAAAAGGCAGTCAGTGCCCCACCGCCAGCAGACTGGTGAGGGATGGATGTGGAGGCTAATAATGATTTGGAGCTTTAAAATCACCAGTGTCCTCCATTCATCCTTCTCCCATCTCAGCTAACATGACCTTGTGCCCAAAGCCTTGGAAATGCAGCTTCAAGACCCTCCCAGGTGCTGCCCTCTCTCTTCCCTGCACACATGACACTGGAGCTGGCCTTTCCTTTCAACATGTGACCTCCACCTCCGTGTGACAGTGGGCAAGGCGACACTGTGCTTTGTGGTCTCCCAATACAAGGAGCCCACACTCAAGCCCCTAAAGTGCTGCAGAACCAAACGAAGGCTCCTGTCTTCTTGCCCTCTTTCTCTGGACCCCCATTGTGCAACTCGGCGTGGGACCAAGTCTTCAGGGGGGCTCAGCAAAGACTTGGTGACAAGCTGATTGATGGATTCCCCGCCTCTGGCCTGCCTTCTTGCCCACTCCTGCAGACTCTGGCCCTGGTCCACTGTCCAGCTGCCCGAGGGGGTCTGCTTTTCTTTGTTGAGTCAGCACCAATGAGTCAATGCCAAGATCAGCTGGGAGCTGGGTTGGGAGGGGAGGGGTGGGAGACTGGGGAGGGCATAAGAACCTTGTGGCTCAAAGGCAGGCATGGTAGGGAGCCACCACGAATGGAGGCCACTGGAGTGTATCAGCACGGGCAGAGGGCTGCAGTGGTAATGGGACCTTTGATCTGTGGTGTGAAGGGAGACCTTTCTTGTCTTTTTTTTTTTTTTTTTTT
>NC_034594.1:51356478-51360485 GCF_900095145.1 Mus pahari
AGATGGTTGTGAGCCACCATGTGGTTGCTGGGATTTGAACTCAGGACCTTTGGAAGAGCAGTCAGTGCTCTTAACCACTGAGCCATCTCTCCAGCCCGAGACCTTTCTTGTAGTTCTCAGTCATGTCTCATGCTTCAACTCTTCTCTGTGAAAGATAACACAATGTAAGAAGATCTCTAGGAAGTCTGCAATGGGAGACATCCATGGAGAAGGCATATGAGTACAATTTTCAGACCCGCACAAACACGGGGCGGCTGAGGGTCGAAGCAGAGTGTCTGGTAGCATTCACTACCTCCTCTGCACTCCTTAGCCATAGGTTATACACGAGAGTCGTGAGGAAAGGAAGAGACGTGTGTGTGGTTGGTTTCTTTTGAGACAGGGTTTCTCTCTGTAGACCAGGCTGACCTTGAACTCAGAAAACTGCCTGCCTCTGCCTCCCAGGTGCTGGGATTAAAGATGAGCATGACCACTGCCTGAGAGACAACTTAAGAGAAGTTAGCCCATCCAGTAACGTGCAGGATGAGGACAGACAGCGCAGCTCCTCCTGAAGCTGTGCTCTATCATTTCTGTCCCCAGAATCATAGTCCACCTGGCCCCTGGGGTCAGATTGTTCTCATCTAGGTGTGTGTGTGTGTGTGTGTGTGTGTGTGTGTGTGTGTGCCGCACGATGCATGTGGAAGTCAGAGACAAGTCTTGGGAGTCATTTCTCTCTTTCCACTATGCGAACTCTAGCATTAAACTCAAATCAGCAGGCACATAGCAAGCAGCTTTACCCCTGAGCCGTCTTGCCAGCCTCAGCTCTGGCTTTTTGTTCGTTCATTCATTCATTCATTTAATTAATTTATTTATTTTGAAAGAGGCTCTAATTGTGTAACTGTGGTTAGCCTGTAACTCTCTATGTAGACCAGGCTGGCCTCAAACTCAGAGATTTGCTGGCCTCTGCCTCTCTAGTGCTGAGATTAAAGCTATGTGCCATCACGCCCAGTGATTAGCTCTATCATATTAAGATTTATTTATCTTACATGAGTACCCTGTTGCTGTCTTCAGACACACCAGAAAAGGGCATCAGATCCCATTGCAGATGGTTGTGAGCCACCATGTGGATGCTGGGAATTGAACTCAGGACCCCTGGAAAAGTAGTCGGTGCTCTTAACTGCTGAGCCATCTCTCCAGCCCTAGCTCTATCATTTTAAAGTGGAGATGTGCTGGCATGTAAAGTGACTTTCCCACAGTTGGACAAGAAGGTGATGGCAGGGCTTTCCCCCTAAGGTTTCTCTATGATTAAATGCAGGGCCAGAGGTCAGGAGAGTTCAGGGCTGTCGTGGGGAACATGGAGGATGAGGGCATAGTAGTGTCCAGAGCCTTCCCTGATTTGACAGTTCTGTTCCTCTTGAGGACCCAGCACCTTCTCGGATCAGTAGGATTTGAATCTATTTCATTCCCAAAAGATTGACTGCCGGGTGTGGGGAGAGCACAAGAGCCAGCACAAATGGTTCCTCACACTCTGGTTCCCGACTGGCAGAACAGGAAGCGGGCACGGAAGGACCTAACTAGGCATAGGACATGAGAAGGCTGTGTGCCCTGCTTGTACTGCACTATGAAGTAGCAGACGTCCATCCTGGGACTGTTCTTGTCCCTTGCTTCGTCGTCAGTACCTGCTGTGAGGGTTAAGGGATAAAGTGAACAGAATTCTTTAGGCCTATAAACTAAAGAAACACACTACCTCCAGTCCCAGCCTTCCCCAGTTCTTAAGTAGGTGATTGTCACACTCCTGGCAAGAACGGGAAGGCTTTCTGCTTTGGCTGCACATTTCTCGCACAGCGAGATGCAGCTTTGGAGAGGAATGTAACTGCAGTGGGCCTCTGCCTCAGCAGGGAAGGATGGTGTCCGTGGGGTACTCGGCAGCCCCTCCGCTTCTCCAGGGCCTTCCTCTGAGGCATTCAGAGCAGGGCATACATGGTTTTCTTCTTCACTCTGCAAGACCAGGGCAGCGGCGAAAATGGAAGACACTGTGACTTCATGGCAATATGACAGAATCTTGGCATATTCAAGGTTAGACAAGGTCTCAGAATTGGTAAATTGCAGATGTCAAAAGAGGGGGCGCCATGTCAAAGCCACTCCCTTTCCATCAGGAATTCTCAGCATCTTACATTGTTTTCAGATACTACTGTTAAATTATTGTAGTATCCTTGGACAAGCATCCTAACCTCTTCCTGCCTTTTCCCTGAATAATTCCATTAATAGAAATTCTCATCTAAGTTGCTTTTTATAAAGATAAATGAAATGATTTTTAAAAGTACTGCGCTTCACCTAAAGGCATTCATTAATATTTGACATTTTTATCATTATATTATTATTCTTCCTTTTATTTCATAGACTTCACACTGAGTCTCTCTCTCTCTCTCTCTCTCTCTCTCTCTCTCTCTCTCTCTCTCACACACACACACACACACACACACACACACACACACACACACACATTATCAAGCCAACAGGGAGCCCACCCCTGACATTGCTGATGTTCTGCTATGCTTGCAGACAGAAACCTGGCACACCTGTCATCGGGAAGGCTTCACCTAGCAACTGGAAACAGATGCAGAGAGCCGGACATGAGCTTGAGGAATCCTGCAGAAGAAGGGGAGAGGGGATTGTAAGGAGCCAGGGGCGTCAAGGACACCAAAAGAAAACCTATAGGGGCTGGAGAGATGGCTCAGCAGTTAGGAGCACTAACTGTTCTTCAGGAGGTCCTGAGTTCATTTCCCAACAACCACATGGTGACTCACAGTCATCTGTAATGGAATCTGATGCCCTCTTCTGGTGTGTCTGGAAACAGCTACAGTGTACTCATATATAAAAATAAATAAAATCTTTTAAAAGAAAGAAAGAAAGAAAGAGAAAGAAAGAAAGAAAGAAAGAAAGAAAGAAAGAAAGAAAGAAAGAAAGAAAGAAAGAAAGAAAACCTATAGAATCAACTAACCTGGGCCCATAGGGCTCACAGAGACTGAACAGTCAGTCAACCAGGGAGCCTGCCTGGGACTGACATAGGCTCTCCACACATATGTTACACATATATTACAGTTGTGTAGCTTGGTCTTCATTGGGACTCCTGACAGTGGGAGCAGGGGCTGTCTCTGACTCTGTGGCCTGCCTTTGGGACCCTTTCCTCCTCCTGGGCTGCCTTGTCTCCAATAGGAGAAAATGCACCTAGTCCTACTGCAACTTAATATGCTGGGGCTGGTTGATATCCATGAGAGACTTCTCCTTTTCTGAAAAGAAATGTAGGAGGAGTGGATGAATGTTGGGACAGGAGAGAGATGGGGGAAGGAAGGACTGGGAGGAGGGGAGGGAGGGGAAACTGCACTTAGAATGTAAATCAAATTGATTAGCTGATAGTTTTAAAGAGAACTGAGCTTGACCCATAAGCATTAATATTTGATATTTTTATTATTATATTATTATTCCCTTTACTTCATAGACACCAAGATGACTCCTAAAGAGGACACACACACACACACACACAGAGAGAGAGAGAGAGAGAGAGAGAGATACACTACCAAGCCAACATGGTTGAGTATAGTTTTTTTTTTTTTCACTGACGTAACATAAATGTCAGCAGGTGACACACAACTGACTCTTATATCACTGCTGCCCACCCTTCGAATGTGGTTTTGACTTCCACAATGTGGCTAAGCATGGTTCTCTTACAAGGAGTTAACTGGATATTGGGGAAGGGTAATATAATTTATAACAATCTGCTCTGCTGCCAGGCGTGGCGGCGCACGCCTTTAATCCCAGCACTTGGGAAGCAGAGGCAGGCAAATTTCTGAGTTCGCGGCCAGCCTGGTCTACAGAGTGAGTTCCATGTCAGCCAGGGCTACAGACCAACCGAAGACATCAACATTAGTATAAAGAGCTAAACATCTTGAAAGAAAGAAAGAAAGAAAGAAAGAAAGAAAGAAAGAAAGAAAGAAAGAAAGAAAGAAAGAAAGAAAGAAAGAAAGAAAGAA
>NC_034594.1:51360540-51361525 GCF_900095145.1 Mus pahari
GCAAATAAGAGAAAGGAAGGGAGGGAGGGAGGGAGGGAGGGAGGGAGGGAGGGAGGGAGGGAGGGAGGAAGGAAGGAAGGAAGGAAGGAAGGAAGGAAGGAAGGAAGGAAGGAAGGAAGGAAGGGAAAGGAAGGAAGGGAAAGGAAGGTAAGAAAGAAAGAAAGAAAGAAAGAAAGAAGAGAAAAAGAACTAAACATCTTCAATATTGAAATAGCATCTCTGGTGCCCAGTTCTTATAATGGTTTCTCCAAGTACTCTAGATCAAAGTCAAAATTCCTATTCACTGAAAATCAGCTTCACAGCTCCCCATGGCCCCGTCCTAGGATAAGGTTTTTGTACTCAGACCTCTGAGTGACCCCCTTCCCCCGCCATCTCAAACAGCTTCCCTCCTCCCTTATTCTACCCTCTGCTGATTCTATCCTCCCATGATTCAGAACAGATAGGGAAAGCTATCTGAGAGAGGCGACACAGCCTATAGTCTGGGAAAAGGAGAAAACTGACCTCTCGTGGGGAAAGGCTAACAGTAAAGTCCATAAATAGATGTAAGATGAGGGTTGGTGTGGTCTGTAATTGGGAAGGGACGTTTAATCTAGACAAGAGATCTGGGGGAGATAATGCTTCTAGAGTTTGATTCTTATGAAGAGTTACAAACTACACAGAGGATTGAAATTCCGAAGCAATGCTGGGAGCCACTGCAGTTTGTAGAAGGTGAGTTTCAGTCTATCTCAGAGATCTTGCTTAGTAGCACTATATTTGCTGAGTGTTGGGTACTGACGGTACACAGCCTTAACTAAGCTAAAGCAGTCTGCAAGAAATGGGTTTCTCTTTAAGGCCAGAAGGTACTGCAAAGAACACATGAGTGATTCTCTCTGAAAGTTTGCTTGTGGTACAGACTTGTGAGGTCAAAATCAACCCAGAATCTCTAGATGTGGGACCTACAAGGTTTTAAAAATGCCTAGGAGGTGTTTTTCTGTTTTTTTTTTTT
>NC_034594.1:51361536-51370918 GCF_900095145.1 Mus pahari
TGTCCTGGAACTCACTCTGTAGACCAGGCTGGCCTCGAACTCAGAAATCTGCCTGCCTCTGCCTCCCGAGTGCTGGGATCAAAGGCGTGCGCCACCACGCCCGGCTTTGTTTTGTTTTTTTAAAAGTCACATTTTACGTTTGAGGGTTCAGTACTCAAAAGCAGCTATGATTAATGTGTGGGAAGAGGATTCGGCAGGAACAGGGAAAATATATTGGAACAAAGAAATACATTGGAGTGCAAAATATTTGTGTTACCTATGAGTCCGGGCCAATGCCCTTCTGTAATGTGGGGCAAAGGTTAAAAACTTGACACTTCTCTTTCAAGGCTGGTGTTGGACCATTGCTCCAAGCCTACTTTGTAATGTCAACAGATTTGTGTGTGTGTGTGTGTGTGTGTTCCTGAGTATCTGAGTCTATATGTGTCTCTGTATGTGTGCATGCATGCATGTGCAGACATGTACCCGGGTCGTCTAATCCCTTTTATCCCTTCCAATAAGATAATTTAATGGAAAAATCTGGTACCTACTTTAAAAAGAACAGCCAGCTAGGGGTAAAGATGATTAGTGAAGGAAAAATAACGATCTCTCTCTCTCTCTCTGTTTTCTTAGAATTTACAAAGAAACTCAGATTTTCTCATTTAATCTTCACCTAATGCTGTGGGGGGATAGGTCTTCTTGTAGATGAGCCTCAGTGTGCAGTCAGGGAATATGAAGTAGACATGGACATGTGGTCATGCGAGGCAGTTGCTGCTGAGAATTGATGTACCTCCTCAAAACTGCACCTTGGAGACTGTGGTGATTCAAATGAGAAAGGTCCCTCGCAGTTGAAAGCACTGTCTGGAGAGGTTGTGGAAAGGTTCAACCTTGTTTCAACAAGTACATCACTGGGGCTGGGCTTTGAGAGTTTTTTTTTTTTCTTAAAGATTTATTTATTTATTATATGTAAGTACATTGTAGCTGTCTTCAGACACACCAGAAGAGGGCGTCAGATCTCATTACGGATGGTTGTGAGCCACCATGTGGTTGCTGGGATTTGAACTCAGGACCTTTGGAAGAGCAGTCAGTGTTCTTAACCACTGAGTCATCTGTCCAGCCCAGCCTTGAGATTTTTTTAAAGCTTTGCCCTACTCCCGGTTCCATCTCTGCTTGGTGCTTGCATGCCCACAGGGTTTGTGTTATATGGGTTTAACAGGCCCATGTAAGGCATTGAACATGATAGGAACACATTAATTGCCTAAACAGATGCCATCAATGAATAATGCATTGGCCCTCATACATACAATGGACAGGTAGTGCACATCTGATTGGGTGGCTCTGCTTCCTGTGATCTCTGAGGTGGAAGTGGTCACACAGCCATGAGTGTGTGACCTGTCCTGGAAAACACACTCTGCTGTGATTTGCAGTCCTCTCTTGGGTCCCTAGAGGGAAAGAGAAGGTGTGACCATGACTCCAGGTTTTACTCGAAGCTGGTCATTGGGTGCTTCGAGCTTCAACTCACCTTCATCCGTTTGACCAATCCCAACTTCACCCTTCGTCTACCTCTCCACTACTGTTCACTTCCAAAGATGGTAAGAAGGCAGCTGTAGGAAAGCAAAGTCTGGTTGGCATCAGCCTGGCACTTTATATTCTCCTTTCGAATCATACCTACAGTAGCTCCTAAGGCACATCTCTTCCATGCTCCCTGGCCCCTCACCCCAGCACCCTCCCAATTCTACATTTGTCTTACTTGATAATGGTTCTCTGTGGGGCCTTTAAACAGGGTTTGTATAGAACCTTGGTGATTTATGGAGTCACAAGAAGGCTGGTGGGAAGTGTAGAAAGAGGGAGGGGCAGCCTGTCTTAACACTTTATCGCAGGGCTTGAGACAGAGGAGGGGAGACTCAGGTTTCCTGTCATCTCCAACAGCAGCAGCATGTGTCATGAGGGGTGGACCCTGTTCTTTCACAGTGCTGTATTAGAACCATGCTGTAGGGACTGTGTGGACTACATTAGTGTTTGGGTCCATTCATGGGTCCATGCTTGTGAGTGCAGACGAAGGCCCCATGACTGAGGCCAGGGGTGTCAGACGCCCTGGTGTTGGAGTTACAGGTGGTTGTGAGTTACCCGACCCAGGTGCTGGAAACGAAACTTGGGCCCATTGTGAGGGCCGTGTGTGGTCTTAACCACTGATTTATCTCAGAGCCCCGACCATGGCTGCATTTAGATGTATTTGTGATAACGTAGAACCTGCATAAAGACAACTCTCCAAGCCCACAAAGGTCTCAGCCAGACCTGCCATGAGACTCCTCTTCTGTGAAACCAAGTCCTCTTCTCTACCTGTGAATAGATTTATCTTCGTCTGCCCTCCCTCCCCTTTTGGGGTCTATACATTGTGAGTATTCCTGCACATAGTAGTACATGAGAAGCGATCGTGGGAATGGGGCCCAAAATGAATCACAAAATTTATCTATGTGTCACGTAAATGTTATATACACAACTCAAAGGGGGATCTTATGCACTAATTTTAGCTGCAAGGCATTCATGAGAGGTCGGGTGTGGAAATTTCCACTCATGGTATCACCGTAGCACCCCAAACCTTTCAGAGGGTTTCAGAGTTGGGGGTGTTTGGATTAGGGACACTTCAGTAAGGCAGATGGAGCCATCAGTTAGCTCCACACCCGGCTCAAGGATGGGCTCAAGGACAGAGTGATCCTGCCCACAGCCTCACTGTGAGCCAGACCCAAAGGCCCATGCAAGCTGGCTTTACCCCTTTAAGTAAGAGGCATCTCTGGCTCTTGGGAGGCAGATTCTGGGGTGGGAGTCCCACACAGATTTTCTAACAAAATGTCTGTTCATGGTTGCCACGAGGTTTTTTTTTTTTTTTTTTTTTTTTTTTAAGTGTACTTTTACTTCAGTTGGCTTTACATTTTAGAGCAATTTTAGATGAAAAGAGATTTTAAGCAGACAGTACACCAAGTTCTCCTGTGTCCCCTCATGAACACAGTGTTCCATTACTAACCTCTTACATTAGCATGCTCTATGTGTCAAAAATCAATGAATCAATGTTGATACGCCACGATGTGATAAAATCCATAGCTTACTCAGATTGCCTTAGGTTTTCCCAATGTCCTTTTCTGTCCACGGGTCCCATCTGTTAGTAATTGTCGCATATACACAGTTGAAAGCAAAGCACAAATAACTGGATTTCTGCCCTGGAAAAAGACTGTAAAATATATTTCTTCCAGCAAAGGCTAGTGTTAAACTATCAAAGAACTGCATGTTATTTTTCTGGCATCAAATTTTCTGTAGTTTTATATGAAGTCTCCCATCCAGGAGGCCATGTTACATTTATTCGCCATGCCTCCCCAGGCTTGACAGTTTCTTGGGCTTCCCTTGTCTTGACAACAATGAAGATGTAGAGGAAAAAAAAAAAAGCAACTAAGTTTCTCCTGCTATCTGCTCACAACACACATCACTTGGGTGACCCCCTAATTTTTGAAGTGTCCCCTCACCGACGGGTAAGCAATGAAGCTCACGGTAGACATCAGCTGAGCATCTGCCAACCCAGTTAAGCCGTAACCGTCCTTCCTGGAGCCGGTCAGACCCATGGGCAGATAAGGAGATGTTTCGGGAGAGGTATGGGAGACAAGACAGGGGACTTCCATTTGTGGAATCCTCCAGCTTCCTTTGCATGTTTAGCTACCACCAAGCTTCCTAGCCCAGTGCTTTTGAATCTTGGTGGAGCCATCACTGAAGAAGTATGATGGAAGCAGGGAGAGATGTGACTGGACAAAGGGGTTGTGGGAGCGTGGCCAGCCCTGCCTGTGCAGTCTCCGTGGCCCCATGCTGCATTTGTTCCATGCACCTAGACTTCGAATCAGGCTCTTTTGGCCTACCATCAGACACAGCGAGTCAGATCACTTCCCCGTACACACCTCTGAGACAGAAGGTGGGGCAGATTAGGGCTTCCCCCCACACTTGGAAAGAAAAACCCTACTTTGTATTCCCATACTTAACGAGGGAGTTGTGAGCCAAGAACCATAAAATAAAATATATACCATGATGTCACAATGACGATAATTTTGAGGATTTGAAAAATTACTTCCTTATTTTCTGGCATTACAAGATGTTCCAGATCATCTATATACTTGTTTATAGAGTCCTGGTAGGGTCAAATATCTCTACAAGAAACCCTTGTTTTATTAGTAGTACTCAAAAAATAGAGATTTGAGTTCCTATTAGGATGTCAACTTACATTTTATTTTATTTGTCTTGGTTTTAAAAAAACTATAATTTCGGGCTGGCGAGATGGCTCAGCGAGTAAGAGCATCGACTGCTCTTCCAAAGGTCCTGAGTTCAAATCCCAGCAACCACATGGTGGCTCACAACCATCCATAAAGAGTCTGATGCCCTCTTCTGGAGTATCTGAAGACTGCTACAGTGTACTTACATACAATAAATAAATAAATCTAAAAACAAAAAACAACAACAACAAAAAAAAAACCTATAATTTCTTACAGCCTTAGTTGGCCTCGAACTTACTTTGTGGCTAAGGCTGGCATTGAAATCCTGATCTGCATTTGTTTCTCCCACATGCTGGGGTTACAGGTTACAGGTCTGTTTGGCTAGTTACATTTTAAACTTCCTGACAGCTTTTAGGATGCCCATGCTCCCTGGCTCTCCTTAGCTTCCTAATAATTCCCATCAAAACTAACTGGTGATCTCACCGGAGTCCCTAAAAGGTCTTTTAGTTTTTCTTCGAATCTTTGCCTGTAACACTGTCTAAATCCTTCCCGTCCTTAAGGCCTGGATCTTGTCTTTCCACCACAACCATCCTCAAGCTTTGTTGGTCCCGCCCCAAGCGTCTCTGCAGATTCACATGTAATCGAAGCCTACACAGAACTTGACAAACACAAAGATGGGATGAGAAAGGGACCACCACGTACATCATCTCTCATCTTCATCTTTTCCTAAAATTCAGCTTAGTGGTTGTAATCCATTTGGAACAACCACTGGGATCTATTGGCGCTTCTCTGTATTTGTATGGTTCTGGTGATACTGTCTTCTGCTTTGAGCTTTGTGGTTCATGGTTCAGTGCTATGCTTGGGTGCAGGAGTCATGCAGGGCTGCAGCTGAGCACAACTGTGAGCATTAACCATCTTCACCATCATACTGCCCAGATGTGGTTTTAAAATAGGGAAACTGGGATTCAGAGAAGAAGAAGAAAAAAAAAAACTTGGAGATAGATACATGGCTTCTAGAGAGTGTTGGTTCTGGAAGAATGTTTTCATTTCGAGTTCAGTGTTCCATCTGCTGCTGTGGAAGGGCTTATATGAAGAAAATGTGGGCTGGAGAGATGGCTCAGAGGTTAAGAGCACCGATTGCTCTTCCAGAGATCCTGAGTTCAATTCCCAGCAACCACATGGTGGCTCACAACCATCTGTAATGGGATCTGATGCCCTCTTCTGGTGTGTTTGAAGACAGCTACAGTGTACTCAACATATATAAAACAAATAAATAAAATCGAAGAAGAAGAAGAAGAAGAAGAAGAAGAAGAAGAAGAAGAAGAAGAAGAAGAAGAAGAAGAAGAAAGAAAGAAAGAAAGAAAATGTATCATCTCTGTCCTGTAGCCACACAGGACACAGGTGGCATTATGCTAGAAGATACAGTTCACCAGGGAAGACTTTAAGAAACAAATGAAAACCAGCACTGAGAGTCTAGTTCCACTCTCAACAGCCATTTGACCTCCAGGTGACTTTTCAGAGTCTCAGTTTTCTTATCTGTAAAATGGGCCTAGATTGTTCGGCTACAGGTGTGCCTTGTGGCTTTAGTGAAAGTATGGAAATCAAGGCCCTGGAGCATGGTGAGTCTGTATTGGGTCCTTAGCCTCTGTTTGGGAACCTGACTTGCCTGGGGTCATTGTGTAGCTCCTAAAACAGTTTAGGAAGGTCACCCTTACTCTCATTTACTTTGTATCTCCATAGAGCTGGACACACACACACACACACACACACACACACACACACACGAGTCCTTAAAAGCCCCAACTAGATGAAAGAATGCCACAAATGGTGGAGTCTGCATTTTGGACTCACCCTGTGAGTGGAGGGGCCTGGTGTGTTCCACATCAGCACAGTATATATTTACCTGTAGAAGGCCAGCTCTGGGCAGGTGTGCCTGTCAGAACACCCGAGCTAACCTTTCATATTCCATATGAGGAGACCGAGGACCACAGCCAGGAGGGATCTGCTGAGGTGGGGCTCTGCCAGCGGTCAGGGTGGAGACTGGATTGACGGCCCAGAGCCCAGAGGTCCTTTGCTTTCAACATCCCCAGCTTGCCTGTCCCTGCCTGGGGCCCGGGCATGTCCACAGCTGAACAAGATGTGGCAGGAAAGCGTGAATAAGGGGACAAAGGAATTCATGAAGCTAAGCCTGCTCCTTGCTCTAAATCCCTTTGCCCTTGCATCTAGACTTGCTCCAGCCTGCCGTACCTCCTCTACAGAGGCCGGTGGCTTCCCTCAGCAATGCCTTCAGAATCCCCCTGGGAGCCAGTGGCAGCAGAAATTAGAGATGGTTGAGCATTCATACAGAAGTCCGAGTCCCCACACCAGGACCTATTGTGGTGGACATGTGCACCCCCCTAGAAGCACCCATTTTGTGGAAGTGGAAAGTTTTCCTTGAAGTAGAAAAAGCTTGTGAGGCCCTCTTGTCTGTCTGTCTGTCTGTCTGTCTGTCTGTCTGTCTGTCTGTAAGTGTCTGTGTGACATAGAGCATGGGGCATAAACTCTTCTGTCAAAACTTTGGGAGTACACGTCCTAGGCTCTGAGGGACATGGCGTCTCTCTGCAGATATCCTCGCTTGTCTCCCAGAGCATGAAGGTAGATGTCCATGGCATAAATGAACGAACGGGGCCATGTCCTAATAGAAGTTCATGCACACTAAGATAATTTCGTCTAATTGTATATGATATAAATGTTCTCACTATTTAAAATGCAAGCCCCACTTTAGTTTGGGACCACACCTAACACTGGCCTTGGCCAGAGCAGAAGGGGGTGCCTGCTCCTACTGGGGAGTCAGACAGGCCTGGATTCTAACTTCAGCTCTGATACAAACTTGGCATCTGAACTTCGATAGGTGCCTTAACCTCCGGCTCTTCAGTCCTGCTTTATACAAAGGGATAACTGAGTCTTCTTGGTAGGGTTTGGTGCCATAACTGAGAAGACAAAGCCCTGGACATGGACTTGTTGATAAAGGAGCCATCACAGGTCTTTAACAAAATCCGTGCTTCCTGCTCTCTGCTACAAGCAACTTTTTTTTTTTCTTTTTCCTGTGTGTGTGTGTGTGTGTGTGTGTTTTAAAGATTTATTTATTATTATATGTAAGTACACTGTAGCTGTCTTCAGACACACCAGAAGAGGGCATCAGATCTCATGATGGATGGTNGTGAGCCACCATGTGGTAGCTGGGATTTGAACTCAGGACCTCTGGAAGAGCAGTCAGTGTTCTTAACCGCTGAGCCATTTCTCCAGCCCCTACAAGGAACTTTTTAAATTAATTAATTAATCAGGGTGATTTATTTATTTATTTATTTATTTATTTTGAGATAAGTTTTCTCTGTTTAGTCCTGGATGTCCAGGAACTCTCTGTAGACCAGGATGGCCTTGAATTCGAAGATCCACCTGCTTCTCTCTCCCAAGTGCTGAAATGAAATGGGCCACCGACCCCATCCTCTCTCTCTCTCTCTCTCTCTCTCTCTCTCCTGATTACTTCATTTTAACACACCTACCTTGACTTTGTACTTTGACTTTGAATCCGTGTGTGCTCCGGCACAATGAGAACGAGAGGTGAACTTGACACAGTTCTTGCCAACTGATGGGTATCTCCTGAGGAAGGGAGATAAGATGCAACCCAAGCACTGTAAATCAAAACAGCTTGCGGAATAAGACCTCCATGGGAGGCAGCCATAGACGCCTGCTTTACAGTGCAGCACTGAGCTGATGTCTTCCTGTGTATACAGTAACCTTGTCTGTGTAGATGCTGTCTAAGGAAGTCTGTCACAGGGGTGCTTTGTGGCCTGAAGACCAGCATGGTGATGGAGGCAGCTGAGGCGTGCCACTGCTGTGACCAGCCGGCACCTAGTCCTGAGCATTTGCTCCAGAATTTGACTTCCCAGCTTTACTCATTGGACCTTGGCACAAGGGGACTGATGTGATTCCTGGTTGGTAGGCTGGAAATGGGGGAGACAGGGAAGCTAGGGGTGTCACCAGCAAACATACAGAAGGCAGAGATCCTGGCCTGCCTGGTGCAGGAGCCAGACTTTTACCACCTGCCAATGAGATCCTTGTGCTTCCAGGACTCCTTCTGGTCCTGATGGGTGGGAAGCTTCACTGCATCCCGGAGCGAGGGGTGCAGGGTTCAGGTGTAGGGGCAGTGTTAGCCAGTATTAGTATTAGCTGGGGTGTGGAGTATGTTAGAAGGACTAGGGAAGCAGTAGTGGCCTCCTGGCCCGGGCATAGGACCTGATCCACACAGTTGTCCCCCTGTCCCAGACTTCTGTATATCTGAATTCAGGAAAAAGTAGGGAGAAGCAGGTCCAATAACTTCCCCAAACACACATAAATAGGAATGCCCTTAGAACAAAGTAAGGCCACCTATCTTTGAAAGAATTTTCTATACAGGGCCACGGACACATCAAATGTGCATTTATGTTCTTAGCTCCTTCCTTACATCCAACTCTTGTGGAATGAAGAATCAGTAGGAGAGTCAAACAATGCCAGGCACCGAGAGGCTCTGGCCCCATGACACGTGTGTGACTGTGTAGCAGCATTAAATGTGTAGCTGTGTTTTCTGGGCATTGTGGTGCTGGAATGAACATGTCCAACCTTCCGGTTGCCTAGGTAACTTTCTGTCCCTGCGAAGGCTCACAGGTGTCCAGGATCTTTGTTCACTCATCCACCAATACCTTAACTTTCACATATTTCCTTGGTTTCTGAGGCCAAGCTGCCTTTGTTAGATGCTGAGCTCTGTGAGCACAGGCAAGCTACGGGAGCACTTAGAACCTTAGGTTCATCCCCTGTAAGATGGCATTAGTAATGCGGGCTGAATTTATGAGACTGTGAGTATTCAAATAGTTACCATACGTAAGACGCCGGAGCCTTCTCGTGGCCTGGCGTAAGCACAGCATCTGCCGTCACTGTTGTTGACGTCGGGAGTGTTTTGTGTGCCTGCCGCTATGTGAGGAGCTTCCTTTAGGATACATTATTCTTCCTCACCATCCTGTAAGATAGGCAATTCTGGGCCTATTGATTCTTCCTCCGAAGGAGCTCGGGTTTTCACAGTTGGCATGACTTCCCTAATGTGGAGCGCCGCCTCACATAGCCGGCCTCACATAGCCGTTACAGCC
>NC_034594.1:51370929-51377056 GCF_900095145.1 Mus pahari
TGAAGACACCTGACTTCAGCAGGGCAGAAGGGAGAGGGGTGGGAAGAGTGGCCAGGTAGGCTCCTGACCCTGTCCCTTAACATCCACATCACATCACCACCCGACTATCCAGACACAAATGCCTGCCTGTGTCCTGTCTTGAACTGTATAATCTGTCAGCACATGAGAATCATTTGCAGCAGCTGGGAGCAGTGAGATTTATTAGGAGGGAGCTCAGTGAGAACAGGAAGCTGTCCCTCTATCCTCATTGTAGAGCTAAACTTCCCGCTGAGAAACATCAGGACATTACTGCTTAGACAGTGAAGACTCACATGGCTCCACTAATATCCCGGAGGATCAGACAGATGATGCAGGCTGGAGTGCAATTTCCTCTCCGTTCGTATCCCTTTGGCTGGACATTGTGCACATGGTAAGCCCTGCTTACTGGGAGCATGGAAATGATGAAGTAGAAGCATGAGGCATTTGGATAGCACTTGAACTGCAACTCAACACCACAGTTCTGATAAAACATCCAGCAGGTCTTTGTCCAGATTCTTATCCCAACTCCCCCATCCCTAGGGAATGCCTTTCTTTCCCTTTGCATCTTGTTCCAATCTCACGGGTGTAAGCCTGACTTCTCATCAGAAATGTTTCTCCGAGTTATCCACACTGTAAAAACGCCAGAACATTTGCACACACACACACACACGCACACACACACGCACACACACACACCATATGCACAGCCATGGCAGATATTGCAAACACACATACATGCGTGTCCTCTGCAGACACCGGAAACATACGTACACAAATGCCACATCACATGAACACACACATATGCACCATGCAGTGTGTGCTCAGGCACACATGCCATAGCATATACTTGTACACATAGGTATTTCACACGCCAAACCTACACCCAGCTAGCTCTGTACTTCTCTTCTCCCGTACCTCCCACAGGGCAAACCCTTCCTTTGTCCTCTGAGATTCATGTCCTCTCCCCACCCCAACAGTAGTTCCCACTCCCACTTAACTTTCTTAGCTACTTTGCTGTCTCTTCCAGCAGCCAGTGCCTGTTTGAAGTCTGCTCTCCCACATAGAAATTCAAATTCCTGAAAGTTGCAGGATGCCTATGTCTCTTCAGGCCTAGAACCCCACTGCTGGTGACTTCCATTTTGACGGATGATCTCAAGGCAACCTGGCACTTACCCTTCTTCCTCACAGTACTCCGAATAGACCAGTTTTAGTTTGGTCAAGCCTCATGACAAGATATTTATTTGTCTCTTCCTTTTAACGTATGCCTGAGGAGGAGTCCAAGAGACTAGATGTAATGGCTGCTGACTAACAGACTGACCCGTCCGAATGATGTCTCCCTCAAAGGTTCATCCTCTGGAATAGGGCTCACTTTGTGTGAGAAAGGGGCTGGCTTCTTATTGGGCATCTGTCTGACTTCTCAAGCCGGGTGGAAACATTAGCCCGCCTCTGATCTCACTTCTTGTGGTGGTTGAACGTACAAAGACTTACAGTGGAACGGTTATAATGCCTTTGTCTTGCTTTAGGCTTTGAGTTTTAATCTCCTTAAACCCCAGTTTGAAAGCCATTGCTTTCAAGCCCCGATCCTGCCAGAGAAGATACTACTGAACTATTGCTGTCCCGCTCCAAGCCACCCTGGGCCTTCCTCTCTCAGAATCCAGTCAGGCTTGTCAGGGCTCTGTGGTTCCTGACAGCTGAGCGTAAAGGGTAGACAGTCATCCTGTGTAGGTACCTTATGTTCCCTGCAGACCTGCACCTCCTACCTCTAAGGTACTCCAGGCTATTGTTTCCCATGGTAACGGGCACAGGCACTTGTAATAGAACACCCGGCTGCAGGTGGTGGGGTTATACCACGGAAATCAGTTCTATAGTGTGGAAGGCTGAAAGGGCGAGGTTAGGTAGCAGGGCTGCCCATCTCCTGCACTGCTCCTGGAACCATCCTGTTGGCTTGTAGGTGCCAGCCCCACGCTCATTGTGCTCACACGCTCTCTCTGTACTTGTCTCTGTTGTAAAAAAAAAAAAAAATTTTTTTTCTTATAAAGCCAGCCCTTGAACTTAATGACTTTTTCTTTTAAGTCTCTGGCTCCAAAGACCACCATCCTGTGACTGCCAGTGGTTAGAAGTTTAACCCATGAATTCTGTGAGGAACTCAGCTTAGCCCACGACACTCTACTGTTGTTAAATACACATGCCCCCCCCCCCAATCTTGATTTGCCTAGGGGGAATCATTTGCTCAGTAAAATGGGACTAGTGAGAATTCTGATCTCTTTGAGGTTGTTGTAAGGAGTAAACACCTGTAAAATTTAGCACAGCCGGGCTCAGGAGTGCCCAGTCAAAGCTAGAAGCATTTAAAGAAATACTAATAATAATAATAAAAAAAAAAAGTCAGTAACTCGCCGTGCGTGGTGGCGCACGCCTTTAATCCCAGCACTCGGGAGGCAGAGGCAGGCGGATTTCTGAGTTCGAGGCCAGCCTGGTCTACAGAGTGAGTTCCAGGACAGCCAGGGCTACACAGAGAAACCCTGTCTTGAAAAACCAAAAACCAAACCAAAACAAAAAGTCAGTAACTCCTCGGGGGTGATGACGGGTGGCCCCTGCGCACCGGGTACCTTTGCCAGCTCCTGGTGACTAGTTCGCTCGAGCTGCTTTCATTCTGCTCCCTCATCTCCCTGTGGCTGCCCAGCACCCCAGATCTGACCAAAGTCATAGCCACACTGTCCTGAGGACGGTGATGTGCTCTGGCAGAACCAGGCACAAGACCTTGCTATCTCCTTCATCTCTAGGTAACCAGGCATCTGCCTTTGACCTTGGCACGTTCCCCAGGCATTCTGCTGGGTACCTGGGATGCTGCCAAGTCGCCCAGCCTGCCAAGTACACTCTCCCTTCACTCCCGTGACATAGAAAACCCACGTCCCTTCCAGCAGGGCTGCTGCCTGGAGGCCTGCAGGGAGGTGACGCTGATCTGACGCACTCCGCTCTTCTTGCTTGCACAGGGGCCATCTTCTGAGAAAGGCTTTCTGCTTCAAAACCTTGCCTCTAACTCCAAGTATCCGTCTCCGTCAGCATTTTTAAAAGACCATAAGCTGAGTCTCATTCCATGTTCTGTTGTGTATGTTCTGTGTGCATAAACCTGCGTGTGGAGAGGCCGGGTCTTAGCAGTTTCCTGGAGCACTCACGCAGGGGCACTCTCCTCCTCCCAAGCTGCGGTGTGCTGTAGGCTGTACCTTCACCCCTGCCAGGGCTCTTCTGCCTCTCAGCAGCACATCTGTTGTCTGTTCCTAGCGGGGGACACTTGCCATAAGTTAGACCTGGGAGCTGCTTCACTGTGATCTTCCTTTGTGCTTCGGATGGCTTCTTGTCCACACTTTGCGCACCGCGGCGTGGTTGTCTGTGGCTTCCATGGCTAGATGGGGAGCTCATCAAGCGCTGGGAGAGTGATTCATTCAACTTTGCCTTTGCAGGACCCAGCACAGTGCCTGGCTACAAATGAATGGAGTCAGTGAGAAGAGTCCTGGGTCCCAGCCATGCCGGGCACTGCCTTTCATGGCGTTTTCCGTTTGGCCTCACCTCTTCCTTTGTCCCGTTTTTAGCCTAATTCCTTTCAAGGCTCTGGCATGGGAGTCTGAGCTCATTTTCATGATTGCTTTAAATATTTGGGGCTGTTGGCATGCCAACACGAGGACCCACGCTAAGGAGGGAGAGGAATTCTCCAGTTCTTTGGGTCCTGCCCAAATACAAGGAATGTGCCAGAGGCAAGGGAGGTTCTGAGGAAGTGCCAGCTTGGGTCTAACCAATATGCTTTCCTACCTGACCCCTGCAGCCAGGAATTTGAGCAGGACAAAAGAAAGAGGGGGCCTGGGGAAGTGCAGAAGTTCCTAGAAACTGAGGAACAGCCTCCGAGAAGATGAAGGAGGAGCAGCTGCGTCTGAGTGGAGATGCAGGACGACTGTACCTAAGGATGGGGAAGACCTTGGGAGGAAGTGGCAGAGGTGGACAGGCCCCCAGAGCCACTTGTGAAAATCAGAAGTAGGGGAAGGCCTGGAAGTCTTGTCATAGAAAGACAAGGTCACCATGAAAGGAGGCCTGTAACATTTCCCACAGAAATGGACCCCAGAGTTCACTCCGCGCAGCCACGTTTTAGACAAGGACATGTTTTAGAATCAGGCCTGTTCCAGCATTTTGAGACGCAAAGGCAAAAGGATTCCAACACATTTGAGTCAGCCTGGTCTACACAGCAAGCTCCAGGTCAGCCTGGGCAAGACCCTGTCTCAGAAAGACAGAAGGAAAGGGGAAGATAAGAACTCATAACTCAGAGCCGCACCAGCCCCGGAGGCCAGGCTCTTTCGAGTCTCCTACCTCTTCAGGGGAGCGAGGGGAAGAGCTAGGCTTGGCGGCTTCAGGTTTCCTCAGAAGCCGTTGTACATACAAAGGAGGACCTGGCTCTAGTGACCGTTGTCTGCCATTGCACAGTCTTAAGCAATCTGAATGTTTACCTCATCTCAGATCAACCTCATGAGGTACCCATCTTTCTTCTCATTTTAAAGACAAGAAACTGAAGCTCAAAGGCCAAATGGCTTGCCTCAGATCAGCGGCCTACTGAAGAGCAGAGCTCAGAGTCAAACACCAAGGCCGAAGCTTGCCGGGAGCTTAGGCTCTGAGCCATTGTCTGAAATCTTTCCTGCCTGGCCTCTACAGGCCTGGCCTGTAAGTCCCTCAGAAGACTGAGTCAAGAAAAGGGGCGGGGGGGGGGCAACCTTAAAATTCCAGATGAAAATATAGCATTCCAGAGCTCCAGACAGTAAAGCTTGAGACCTGACTGTCAGAGACACATGGGCATATTTCCTTCTCGAGAGACTTCCGTTTAAAAGAGAACCGGGACTGTGGAAGGTGAGGAGACTCAGTGGACCCACGGTGAGGCTATGATGGAAGAGGAGGCTTTGGTAGAAGGCAGCCTGGCAGTCTGTAGTAAGGGGACAGAGATTCCCTGCTTGACTGCTCTGGAGCTGCTGCTGAAGAGATTCAGTCCTTCTGAGGGAGGCCAGTAGTTCCCAAGCACTCTTGCCTCTCCCCATTTGCACGGCCACTTCAGGCTGACAAGTGGGAAACATCTCCTTGGTTCTTACAAGTGGAGTTGCCATTCGGACGGGGACCCACGGGGACGAGATCACTCACTCAAAGGCATGCACCTGCAGTGGCAGCCAAAGCCCAGGCCTCTTGGGTTCTCTATGGAATCTTGCCCGAGGACCAAGGCCCCCATAGGGATGCTGCTGGAGGGAGCAGTCGCCGTCTTCAGGAATGAAGCCCTTGGATGCCCTTGAGGAGTGTGAGCTGACTTGTACTCAGGCTGTGAGGTCTTGGGGGGGGATGCATACAACAGGAGAAGGCTGGGAGTATGGGAGGGTCCATGATCAAGTTGATTTCCGGTTGGGGGTGGAGCTGGTTGGCCTGAGGTCTTGCTTCAAGATAAAAGTTTGAAGATGGAGGTAAGATTAGAACTGGAAAGTGGGAGACAGCACAGGAAATCTTGAGTAAGAATAACATGGGGGCTGGAGAGGTGGCTCAGCGGTTAAGAGCACTGACTGCTCTTCCAGAGGTCCTGAGATCAATTCCCAGCAACCACATGGTGGCTCAAAACTATCTGTAATAGGAACCAATGCCCTCTTCTGGTGCATCTAAAGACAGCTACAGTGGACTCACATAGATAGATAGATAGATAGATAGATAGATAGATAGATAGATAGATAGATCTTAAAAAAGAATAACATTGGGTCTAATGACTGCTGAGACCCTGGTGAAGCTGTCCAAGGTTACTTTCAAGTTTCTTACACTGGCTTTGGGAAGAGGGAAACCAGACACTTGCCTAAGTGGGGAAGAGAAGACTCAGAATAGGGTGGTGTCCCAGTCAGCTTTCTGTTGCTGCGGTAAACACCATGGCCAAAAGCAACTTGGAGAGGAAAGGGTTTCTTTAATTTTATGGTTTACAGTCCATTCTTGAAGGAAGTCAGGCCAGGAACTTAGATTTCATGGACTCTTTCCTTTCCTTTCCTTTCCTTTCCTTTCCTTTCCTTTCCTTTCCTTTCCTTTCCTTTCCTTTCCTTTCCTTTCCTTTCCT
>NC_034594.1:51377181-51390689 GCF_900095145.1 Mus pahari
TTTCTTCCTTTTCTCTTTTCTTTTCTTTTCTTTTCTTTTCTTTTCTTTTCTTTTCTTTTCTTTTCTTTTCTTTTCTTTTCTTTTCTTTTCTTTCCTTTCCCTTTCTTTCTTTCTTTCTTTCTTTCTTTCTTTCTTTCTTTCTTTCTTTCTTTCTTTCTTTCTTTCTTCCTTTCTTTCTTCCTTTCTTTCTTACTTTCGTCTGTTCTTTCTTTTAACTACAGCCTAGGTCCACATGCTTGTTCAGGAAAACTAATCAAGATAATTCCTCACAGCCGTAACCATAGGCCAGTCTGGATCCGGGCAACTCGGCAATGAGGCAGCCTTGGCTAAGTAAGTAGGGTGGGGTCCATTTGGCTTTGGAAATGGAGACTTGATGAGATGGGCTATCTTCGTGGAATTAACACATAAGCAACAAACCAGCACCAGAGGTGTCCACTGAAAAGCTGAGAGGACTTTGGATGAATCCCGTGACACCGAGAAAAAGAGGAGATTGCTATGTCTGGACTTGGCAGTCTCAACATTACCTGCTCCAAGGAAAGCAGTCATTAAAACAGAGGCATTAGATAGCACAGACATAGAACAGGAATCCAGGAAGCGGGGAGAGGAAAGCCAAGTGGAAAGAGATTCCAGAAAAAGGGGCCAGCAGGGTTAAGCTTTCTGCTTCACAGAATTCCAGATTGCCAAACACCAACACTCAGGATTTCAAAGGGGGCTTTTGGAGACTATGAGGAAGCCAATGTTTTTACAAATCGCTTTCAGGATATATAGACAGGCATGATCGTTCTGGAGGACTATTTCAATGTGGTTCAAAAGGCATAGGACATGCAAACTTGCTGGTCCAGAAACTCTTCAAGGAGAACATGACTCAGAAAATACAACCATGGTAGTTTAGGGAGGTCCATTCTCAAGCAACGGCCAATGTCAAGGATGCCCTTGTTTTGAACACATTATATTCATTATCTTATTTAGTTTTTAAAACAACTCCGTAAAGTATCCTTTCTTCAAAAGGGCCATGAGCTAAGTCGTCTGGGCCAAGTCTAAGGACTAGTGACCGCTGACTCTGGAGACTGGAATGGAAGAGCCAGGCTTTGCTCTTACCCAGCAGGCAATGCTGCCTTTCGAAGCAATTGGAAAAAAAGTGCAGCCCTCAACCCAAGGGTGCTCAATATGATAACAAGAACTTATCTTACCTACTGGAGAGTGGCAGTAGAGAACGGGACTCCCAAATGAGGCTGTACGCTACATATGTTAAAAGTTCACCTTGTCAAAGAATACCCAGTTATGTGTGGATTTTGAAGACACACATTTTAAGTGTGAAAAGCTGTTTCTAGAACAGTATAAGCTCAATCGTGGGGAAGGGGGGCATCTACGATCCTTCACATGTGCAGATGTTGGCAGATGAGCAAGACGAGACCACCTACACCACTACCAAGTACCCTTCCATCCTCACCCTGCCTGGTGTGAGAACCCATCCTCATCCTCTCCAGTGCCTCTGGACCAAGATGCTGCATATTGCAACAGAGGAAAGATAAGCGGAATGTGGGTCATGATTACCTGCCCAAAACATCATCATTTTCCCTCAAATAATTCCAGGGAACTTTCTAGAAGAGGCAGAATTCTCACGGATTATTGCCTAATAGAAATGGTTGTGTAGTAGCCATAAGGATATTTCAGAGACGGTGCTGCCCCAAATCCTCTGTACTCAAGGAGAGAAGCTGCTCTCTCTAGCAGGAGGCCCTGGGAAGTACCTACAAGGATGCCCTGGCCTTTGGACATTGGAAAGTAAAACACCATCACTGTCCCCTGTTCTGGGGTCATTGAATTTGCATTGCCAGCAGCTAAATCCTGGGATGATTTGGAAGCCACATTCAAATCCTCGGGTTTTCTGTCCTGAGCTTCACCCCAGTTCTATATCCATGTTCAGGCAAAGCCCAGAACTGACTGCTTAGAAAAATATTTAATTGAGATTCCTCCTACAGTGCCTATTTCTGTCTCAATAAGGCCTTGGCATGCCATGGGTGGCTAAATATATTGACTTTCTCTTCTCCAATGCCAACCCAGTTTTTTTTTTTTTTTAATGTTCTCAAGTACATCTTGCCCAGCTTTCCCCCAAGAGAGAATTTACAGCTTAGCTCTTTGTTACCTGAAGGAAAAACTGTAAAAGGATGTTGGCTTGCTTAGAGAAGAGAGACCAGAGAATTCTTGCTTTCATGTGCTCTCTCCTCCCTTTCCTCCTCCTCCTCCTCCTCTTCTTCCTCCTCCTCCTCCTCCTCCTCATCATCATCATCTATGAATGTGTCTGTTGAGCTCTGTGAATTATCATGACACCATGTTTAACAGTTTAACATGGGTCACACAGATTGATGACTGATACTGGTCCCCTGGGCGGTCATGGTCTAGTTATAAGTCAGTACAGTGTACCAAGCTTGGCAGATACACAAACCAGAGCTAAGAGGAGAGTCCGAGGGACCTTAGAGAGGACTTTCTCCTAAGTACCAGCATCTCCGCCTATCTTAGCAGTATTAGGAAGCAAGTGATGGAAGGAGGTAGAAGAAAGGAACAGTAAGAGGACCACGAGGGTAGATGGAACCCTGTGCGTGTTTCGTTAGCTTAGGGTCAATAGCATGGGCACCTTTCCCAGTAGAATTCTTTTGCTGGATTTGATATTTGACTCCAAAGAAGTCTTAAATATGATTAATTTTTCCTCTCCAGGCTTTGTTTCCATTATAAAATCTATTAGTACAGACACATGTTTCATAAATGTTTTAGTGACACAGAACCCTTTCCATAAACAAAAGTATATAGGGTACCCATATTCAATTACAGTAAGATCCCAGCCATTCTCGCTGAGGCAGGGCTGGGAGACCTCAAGCATCGCTGGTTTCCTTCAGTGTCTCACCAACTCTCCTCCGTAGAACTCCAGGGATCCCCAGGGCTGCAACTGAAACCTCTGGGTTGACGTGTCTCTTACAGAAGTGTACCCGTGATGCTCGGGGCCTCTGATGGAGGCTGGCAAGGGGTGGTCTTGGTGCTTGGGTCACCAAGTGCTGGACGGAAGGGAAGGAGCTTCCAGCAGAAAGGACAAAGATTGCTGTGTGAAAAGGTGAGAGTGTTGTGAAAAAGGAAAGAAAAAGAAACAAAGAAACCGCACAAAACAAAACAACCCCAAAACTATACTGGGGGGTGGGGGGCGGTGTTACAGCCAGCTCTGCCTTACAGATGGTCTAAGGGTAAAGAGCCTTCGTCTACATCTTCCCTTTTGTAGGGCAACTTCTTGTAGCTTGCCACAGATGTTTTCGATGTATGGGTTCTGATGTCTCAAAGGGATTTATTCTTTGTAATGTTAACACAGATGAGGCAGAGAACAATCTTTCCATTTTACAGATGAGGAAGCCAAGGCTCAGTGGTCTCTGTTCCATAAAGAACCCGAGACTCACTAAATACCGAGTGCATGGACACTATCTCTAGCTCCTGAAAATAGTCCTTTTTGTTCTCTAATGCCATTTTTTAAATTAATAGAACCATTTCCTTTTGGGGGGGGCAGGAATGGATACAGGGTTTCTCTGTGTAGCCCTGGCTGTCCTGGAACTCACTTTGTAGACATGGCTGTCCTCAAATTTAGAAATCTGCCTGCCTCTGCCTCACAAATGCTGGGATTAAAGGTGTGCGCCACCACTGCCCGGTGAACTATTTCCTTTGTGTTTGTCTGTTTCCTTTAAATTATCCAGAAAAGTCTGAGGACAGATTTCCATTCCTTCTTAACATTGCATTGAAAGCGGGATAAGTATTGAGGACTCAAAGAAGGTCCCATAGGACTTGTGGCCGATTGCCATCTCTGTCCAAGGACAATGCTTTGGTGATCTTGGCGGGAGCTGGATGGTAGACAAGATATTTTTAGGGTAAGGGTGCTTTCAATCCTGGGAGTCTATAATTCCCTAAATCTTATTAGCATAGGAGCTAAATACCAGGCGTTCCTTTGGGTCTGCGTGCCGATATGCTTAGCTTCTGCAGCTTCCCCTACTAGTCTGGAGCCTTTTAGGGACATTCCAAACCCCTACACCTCTCCCCCATCACAGGGCTGGCCTACAATCAAGCATCTTCACACTCCGCTGCTTCCATCTGGAACTTCCTTCCTCAGTCCCTGACGCTGGCTGCCTCTAAGCCTGTTTGCTATTCTGATGCCCAGAAACCCACACAACCCTGCCAACCAAATTCCTGCTAAACTGCAACACCGGATAAGGGTAGGCTTCCTTGGAGGCAGAATTCATGAGTAAGGAGCCTGGTCTGTGACCTCTGACGGTTCATCCAAGCATACCTTAAAGGAAGGAGAAGGACACAGACCAAAAGAGTCTGTAACAATGTGTACAACCCAGGCCAAGAGATTCCTAGGAGCATACAAGGAAATCTACACGGGATCTTTGGGCCCAACAACTCTGTCATGCTGATTCCCCTTAAGTCTTTGTTGCATATGGAGTTCAGTCCCTCCAGAAACTTACATTCTTCCTCTACAAAAGGACGTTGGAAGTAGCTGGATATTGGTAGCTGGTAACTGTAATCCCAGCACTTGGGAGGCTGAGCCCAGGAGGCTCAGAAGTGCCAGGACAGCTTGGGTTCATAATGAAATTCTATCTCAAACAAAGGAAAACAAAACAGAACTGTTCTTCCAAATGGAGGAGTCTGAGTCCAATATTTGGGGAACTGCTGATGGTTTCGGAGGCCCAAGTTAAACTCAGGGAAATATAGGTGACTGGTAGTTAGCTCACTCCTGGCTTCATCTGGAGAGCTTGCACGACTCTCCACCTCCAGCAAGGCTTAGTTATGAGAACTCATCAAAGTCTTAGGAAACATGACACTTGAATATAGTGAGAAGCCCAGATGAGATTAAATACAAGGTGAGCCAGGCTCCTTCAGAGGCGTGCACTCTCATCTGCGTGGCACAGGCGATGCTGGTCCAAAACAGACTGAATGTCTCTCTTCTTCAGGCTCTTCCTCTCTAACTTGCCACTCGCCAGTGCTGACAGTGCTAGTCCCTCATTATCCTGACCAAAGCCAGAAGCCAGGAAGCATTCTTGATTCCTATTTGCTGTATCCCCTTTACTCGGCCTTTGGTGAACCCTACTATTGTCTCTGCTGTGGGTGATTAGCCCATTTCTGCCTTTGGCCTGCCTCGAAACTGTGGGAGGGGAGTCCTTTAGACATGGGACTCCAGTTTCATAATATCAGGGCCTCCCACTAGCCACATTTCAGGGAAATCATGGCCAGCACACTCTACCCAGCTTTCTAGCATCCACACACCCAGCACCCTCTCTCCCCAGCTTTTGAGCATGCACACACACCCTCTGCCCCTCTCCTGTCCCTTCTTTGTCACATCATTTTGCACTGTTTTGTTTAGCTCCAGGGCTTTTCCTCCTAGGCCAGTCTTGTCTTGTCTTCCTGCACTCCTATGTCATCCTGCTTCCTCCCCCAGGGCTTGGGCCTGAAATGGGCCTGAAATGTCAGCTTCAGTTCTGCTCCAGTTTCCCAGGCTTTGGAATCCCAACTTCTCAGGGAAGTCTTCAAACTCAGAATGGTCCCCTATATGCTCTTGCTAGGTTTGGGTTGCTTAGTTCCAATACAGCATCTATTTGGTAGTTTATTATATTCTGCTAGCTATTGTCTTTTCAATAAAGTGGCAATCCTGGATGAATGCCTCTTGTATCCCTTGTTGCTACATGACTGAAGCAGAATTTACAACTGCAGCTTGATGTTATTCACTAGTCTGTGTCTCTGCTCCAAGAGGTATTGCAGGGTCGTCATAAATGCATTGACTGAGTCAGAGACATGAAGAGGAGGTGTATTTAGGACCATTGTTAGAATAAAATCCTCTGTGGTTATTTGTTTGTTTGTTTATTACCTGTGGTGTGTGGGGAAGGGTGTGTGGGTGTGGTTGGGTGTCTGTGTGTGTTTCTGTGTGTGTATCTCTGTGTGTCAGAGAGAGAGAGAGAGAGAGAGATTTATGTGTGGGCAAGTACATGCTATGACATGCATGTGGAGGTCAGAGGAAAACTTTGTGGAGTCAGTTTTCTCCTTTGGATTCTGGGGATCAAGTTCATGTCATCAGGCTTACACAGCAAGTGATTTTATCCTCTGAGCCATCTTAGCAGGGCATTTTCTACGTTAGCTTTCATCACACCCTGAACGTTTACATCTCAAATGGATCATCTCTAGCGCTAAGTTGTGCGATTTGTGGCCCTTTGAGAATGTCCTGTTTATTTTTCTGCAAGAGGAGTTCTAACGTGTTGCTTGGCAGGAGGTGGCCTGGGCATGTCTGATGCTGCAATGTGGAGCCATTGGTAGGTGGCAGAGTCTCAGGACTGGTGCCTACTACTTTGGGTAAATGATTCCCAAAGGCTCATGTGTTAAAGGCTTAATCTGATTCCTGTGACACTGTTGGGAGATGGTGAAACCTTCAAGAAATTTAGTGGATGACACTAGAGGCATGTCCTGAAAGGTGACACTGGGTTTCTGTTACCAACTCTTTCTTTGGCTTCCAAGTTTCCTACGAAGTATCTTCCTTAGCTTCAATGCCTCACCAGGATGCCCTACTTCACCTCTCACCCCAAAGCATTAGTCCAACTGATTATGGGCTGAGAACTCTAAGTCTGTGAGCCCAGCTCACCCAATTCCCTTCGTAAGTGGATTTACCTAAGGTATTTGTTACCATAGTAGGAAATTAGTTAATACAGTGCATAATCTTGCATGAGATCATATTATAACCAAACGGATAGGACCATGAAATAGATTCTAGAACCAGAATGTAGGTATTATAAATACGCATGCCTTATCTAGATTTTCAGTTGTGAGAAATTTCCCGTGAGCTCAAAAGAAAGACTCCCAACTAGACTGCAGTCCTAGCCCTGTTGTATTAGACTGCATGCAGACGCAGCGCTGGGATCAGACACAGGAGAGGGAGATATGCAGAGGAGGAAATAGAAAAAAAGAAATGGAAAAATAGCTGGAAAGAAAGTTGGTGGAAGTTCCTATGAAATAGATGGGATACGCCTTTAATCTCAACACTTGGGAGGCAGAGGCAGGTGAATTTCTGAGTTTGAGGCCAGCCTGGTCTACAGAGTGAGTTTCAGGACAGCCAGGGCTGCACAGAGAAACCCTGTCTCAGAAAAACAAAAACAAAAACAAAAACAAAAAACAAACAAACAAACAAAAACAAAAAAGAAAAGAAAAGAAAAGAAAAGAAAAGAAAAGAAAAGAAAAGAAAAGAAAAGAAAGAAAGAAAGATAATTTTTGTCTTAAGCACCAATTCTTCCCAAATGCTTTTCATATTTCAGCCAGGGGAATAGAAGGCCTGATGTTTATGAATGCATCTAAGAAACTTCTGCCAGTCATGCTGGAACTTGATTGACAGGTCAAAGCCTAAGCTCTACCTGGCCAGTCCTGGTGATGGGCCCACCTCTTGGTCTTTCCGTTGTAGAGGAAGAGACGTGATGTGGTGGAGAAATTCTACTCCCAGAACTCCCAGTGCCCTCGGCCTAGATTCCCCAGGGCCCTTACTCTAGAAAACAAAGGTTGCTAGGCATTGCGTTAGAACTGATACAGGCTGTCAGCATTTCTAAAGATGGCACTTTTCTCTTTTTTCTCAGGTTCAAGTTCATGTGTCATCTCAGTCTTTGCTTTCATGGAAGAGAGGACTGAAGGGCCCAGAAGCCAGAAGAGCTTAAGTAATAGACTTTCCTACAAGACTTATTTCTCTCTCTCTTCTGAGATGTGGATATGCCATGGCCATAGAATCCATAGCCTTCCTGGAGCCTTAGAAAGAGGAGAAATAGAAGAATCAGAACATGAGCAAGTGCATAGCTTTGTGGTCGGGCCTCATCAAGGATTGGGGCTGAAGGGCGGACATTTTTCTTGATCAGACAATACGCTCCATTCAGTAGCTGCTGAGCTGAAAATGGCTCAGCTCCTTAAAATCAAGGGGCTATAGAATCACACACTCCTGGGGTCCCCCCAGACTTAGGACCCACAGCCTTCTGAGCAAATATGTAACTCCAAGGAAGGTTAGGAGAACTGAACAAGATGACTATCTGCGGGGTTGACATCCCACCATCCTGAAAGCTGGATCCTGGGGTCCCAGCCAGAAATAGTTCTAAGAAATGACTGGAGTTTCCATTAGCTCACACAGGCCTGGGGATCTTTAGGAACTGGGCTTGCTCAGAGTTTAGGCTCAGAAGAGGTCTAGAAGGAGCCAAATGGACTGGATGAAGTCATGTTATAGGAACTGGGGAGGTAGACCAAAGAGAAAAACTGCCCACTTCTTTCCTACCCCTTAACTCTGAGGCCAGTGCTTGGCAGATACGGTGTGACGATTTGCTGTCACAGCTCTTCATGTCAAGTCCCATAGTGTGAACAACATGACCCAGCACTGGCCTTACCTGTCACCTTCAGGCACTTTCAAAACACGGCTCCTGTGGTGATGAATTTTATCAACCTGACTGAATTAAGAGACAATACAGGGCATTAGTGAGGAGGGTGTCTCTGCCAGGGTGCTTCCAGCAGGAGTAAGTGAAGAGGGAAGACTTGGCTTAAATTCGGGTCCTACACTGAGGTCTCTAGATGGGTAACAAAGAGCAAAGAAAAGTCCACCTGAACCCCGGTGTCCCTCTTCTCCACCTTCTGATCCTACAAGATGTGAGCCTACCTATCGCCTCCTATCGCCTCCTATTGCTTCCTATCACCTCCTATTGCCCCCTATTGCCCGACAGGAGCTGATAATGTTACCATGCTTCCTTGCTAGGGTGGACTGGATAGGCATCGAACTGCGACTCAAAGACTTATTCCCCCTGACAGAGCTGCTTCTCCGGTATTTGGTCCCAGAAATTAGAAAAGTAGTTAATATACCCCCCCCCCCCAGTTCTTTGACCCGCCTTTCCCTGAGATGTGGGCGTCATCTCCGCTCCATTTGAACCTGGCCTTGAGATTCTTTGACGAATGAATACGGTAGAAGAGGTCCTGTGCCAGCCTCTGGACCCAGGCCTCCAGAACTGGCAGCTCCCACTTCCTGTCTCTTGAGACACTCTTGGAATCTAGCCACAGCAGTGAGAGAAAGCCAAGGCAGCCCATGGGGAGGAAAGGCCAATGTGGAGAGGGGCCGACTCTCCAAGTCCACAGGCCCGGCCAGGCACTTGGCCATCCTTGGCATCACGGTGCCAGCTCTGAGAGCAGCCATCCTGTACCCCACCCCCAGTCAAGTTCCCCAGCTGGCAGGGCACAGAGCAGAGATAAACCATTCACTTATTCCACGGCCCAGCCCAGGTTTCAGATCCACCGGCTCAGTAGATGACTGTTGCACCCTTTATTTCTAGGCCTCCGGATGATTTGTGACTGTAATAGAAACCCGGAGTTCCCGGCTGGGGAGAACCTAGGGTTCCTCTAGGCCTGTAGATGGTACCAACATTTCCTTAAACAGCCCTAACTCAGCTCTCTTGTAAAGTAAACTTTCTCTAACAGACAAGTGTAGAAACCTCTGCACCTTCTGGATGAAGGCGATGAAGGCTGAGCAGCCGCCTTACCCTCCCTTCTCGGCCTACTTCTCCCTCACAACTCTCTCCTCCTAGGTTTTTCTTGTCTGTCTTTTTAAAGCAGAAACCTCAGAGATTGTAGCCTCGGTCTCCTTCAAGCTTCCTCTTAATGCATATGTAAGTGGAATTTCAGGGAGTATGTGCGTGCGCAGCCGTGTGTGTGTTTGTGTGTATGTGTGTGTGTGTGTGTGTGTGTGTAATGATCTGCTGACATTACTAGTGATCAAAAGGTTATAGGGAACTGACCACTATAATTATTAAGTGGTATGTGTGTGCTCGCACGCATGCGTTGCACAGGCATGTGCGTGTGTATCACTTAGAAACTAGCCATTCATCTCTTTAATTCTTTCTGTTTATGTCGCTCTGCATTTTCTAATTTTTCTCTGGTGGACACAGATTGAACAGCTTCCAACGCCAATGTTCATGGTTCATCAGATTTCCCATTTGGATGAATTTCCTTCCAGCCTTTCATCTGTATTCAAACATCTGCTGTGTGTTTAAGATCCTGTGTTTAAGTACAGTCTGAGCCTTGACTTTTCACGGTCCTTTCTTTATATTTTAGGCATCTCTTTCTCTTAATAAACACCTTCCCAAGCCTAAATTTTAATGACTTTATACTTCAATAGCAAATATAGAATTCTTTATAGTGTTCTAGCATACCTTACTCATTTACTTATTTGTTTAGCAGAATTCATTTCACATTTAGATTGTGATATGCACATGTATTTTATACACAGACATATACACACATACATAAACTTCAAACCTTTATATTTTTGAGTGTTTTTGCTTTTTTTAATGATTTCAATTTGTTAGTTACTTAGTGATAATAAACACATAATTATTACTATTCTTAATAATATTTGTAATAGTAGTAGTAATAGCAGTAGTAGCAGTAGTATGTTTGTGGTAGTAGGGTGTGAGTCTGGGCACACATACACTGTCTTAGTCAGAGCTTCTATTCCTGTACAAACATCATGACCAAGAAGCAAGTTGGGGAGGAAAGGGTTTATTTAGCTTACACTTCCAACTTGCTGTTCATCACCAAAGGAGGTCAGGAAGCAGGAGCTGATGCAGAGGCCATGGAAGGATGTTTCTTACTGGCTTGCTTCCCCTAGCTTGCTCAGCTTGCTTTTTTACAGAACCTAAGACTACCAGCCCAGGGATGGCACCACCCACAATGGGCCCTCCCCCCTTGATCACTAATTGAGAAAATGCCCCACAGCTGGATCTCATGGAGGCATTTCCCCAACTGAAGCTCCTTTCTCTGTGACAACTCCAGCTTGTATCAAGTTGACACACAAAACCAGCCAGTACACATGCTATGTCATACATGTGGAGGTCAGAGAACAGCTTTCGGAGTTGGTCAGTTCTCTCCTCCACCCAACTGAGAGCTGATTCTCAGACATGAGTCACCGGTTGGTACAGCAAATGCCAAGCTATCTTCCGCAGCCCGGCCCTGTTCTTTTGAAGCAAGCTCTTGCTCTGAAGTACAGGTTGGCCTTGGGCTAGAGACCTGCCTTCCTTAGTAACTGCAGTGCTGAGGTTGTAGGCATGCACCCTCTGGGTCAAACTGCCTCATGCTGATTCTTGTTAACATAGCACAGAATTTCAGACCGCGCGCAGCCTTCCTTCAGAATGTTGACTTTCCTTGTTGCCTGGGCATCTCTTAGCATTCATTCCCAGGATAGAAACAGGGGTGGAGAATCTAAAGGAAGAAGAGATCAGAAAAAGACATGGGAATGTGTGTGTAGATAGCAGAAAAGGCTCCTAAGCTTGGCTTATAAATAGTTTAATGTCACGAGAGACAGCTTTTGTCTCATTGTCAAAATATAATAAGATGAGGGAAGAAGAGAGAATTAGCAATGGTCACACGGAGAGATGTCATCCGTACATGACCACATTTCATCCTCAAAAGGACTATGAGTTAAGACGATCTTAGGCCATAAATGACAAAATGGGACCCAAGCAGCTTAATAGCATGTCCAAGGTCAGACAGCTAGTAAGAATGGAGCCCCAAAGTGAGATCTATCCTGCTCAGCTCCAGAGGCAGCAACACCAGCCCCGGTGTGGCCCCAGGCTTTCCCTGTCAGTGTACAGGGAGGAGGTACAGGCTTGGTGACTGTGTCCTCCTCCCTCCTTCCTTACCTTAAATGGCTCTTTCACTGTTTGAATAGGCGTCAGGAGATGACTGCCGGGAACCAGATCTCGAGAAATGGAGGCAAATGACAAAGGCCTCCTCTTCCAGGTCTCAAGTTGATCTTGTCTGGAAGACCTTTGGGACTACTTCTGGGCAAGGGGTTCTGAGTCGATCCGAAGTCCATTGGCACCTCTTCTGACCTGCATTCTCCGGTACCTGGAGCATAGCCCTGCCATGAGCAACGAGGAGAGGGTGGCCACCACTGGCTACACAGAATCATACAGATCAGGAACTGTAGTGGGTGCTAGACCTCTCCACGAAGTCTGTTATCAGGGAAGGGCCTCAGAAGGCTGTGGATGGCAGGGGGACAGGCATGTCAATCTGAACCTTGTGTTTAAAGTCTAATTTGATATGAGAGGATTTCTCCCTAATCAGAGCTTTTGCCCAAACCCTCATTCTCCTGGCCACTAAAGTGCACTCACCCTTCAGGTCTTCTTTGCCTGATCACTTTCCCGGGGAAGTTGTCACCTCACATGAACCCACACAGCTCTGTTTACATGCCTCATTCCATTGAGGAAGCTTCATCTGGGGGCAACATTTAAACTATTTTTAAAACAATAAGGATGAGTCTGGTCCACTACTGATCTGAATAGATAGCTGGTTCTGCAGGAGTGTCTCCCAGAGGCCCAGGGGCAGCAAACATTAACTCTTGAGTTCCTGAATGGGATGAAATCTGCCCATGCCAGGGGGGAGTAGGTGATTGAGAGACTAGCAAGGTGCAAGGTAGCAGTTATTTTCCAAGGCAAGCGTTTGGCACTATTAAGAACTGGTACAGCTGTACCCAGTGTACACAGCTGCCCAGAGAGGGAAAATGGAATCCGGGCTTCTCCAGCTCGCTGCAAGTATCCTCTGAGTCCTTAAGTAAGACGCACGGGCCCCTTCTCTCCGCATCTCCACACAAAGCCCAGCGTTAGCTTCTCCTAAAGTCTCGTTCTAGCAGCTGACACATTTCAGCATGTCAGGGATGTGCTGAATGTGACCCAGTACCCATGGTCAGTTACGTAAATGGGGGATCCACTGTTTTGTGCCATGCCTCGACCTTTCTATCATGGTTACCTTTTCTCTACTACAAAGCGGGGGTTTAGAAAAGCCAGTCTCTAAAGCCCACTCAGTTCCTAAAACGATTGTACCCCTCATGTGGAATGATGCAGGAGTCTTAAAAGTCTTGAAAGTCCATTGGGTCCAGTACTGGTACAGTCACCATCTAGCTTTGTCCCCAATTGTAGGGATGACAGTAGGAGAGTAATGCAGGTTAAGTAAGTTCACCTTGGTTCCACAAACAGAGCGTTGGATCCTCAGTAAACCCCAGAGGACGGCATCTATTTTTGCTTCACTATAGGCCTCACAGACACTGCAGGATTTCCCCTTCCCTTCACTGATAGATGCCCCAAGCAACCTCATCTTACTCCCCAGATGAGCAACCAGGGAGTGGGAGGTCGCTAGACTTTGTCCTACATCAGAAGGAGCGGGACTGAGATCCACCGACATTTTATCTGGGACAGACCCTATACTAGACACTGAGCATACATTGCCGCATCCGATCCTTACCATGTGCCTCCTACAGCCACGGAAGACTGAAAGGATGAAAGCCACACTTCTGACGAATAGTGCTTTGTAGATTCAGACCCGGGTCTGTGGGCCTGAACGCTAGCCCCCAAACCTACCCGCGGTGATCAGCACAAAGTCTGTTGGGAAGACAAATTCTCTTTCTCTCTAGGTTCTCCCCGCCCCCCCCC
>NC_034594.1:51390721-51403676 GCF_900095145.1 Mus pahari
CCCCCCCCAATGCAGGAAGTTGACACTCACGTTTAGAAGAGACTCACAGGGAGCATTCTCCCTAAAGCCATCTCCCACTTCTTTCAAGCCAGGCTTAATGACCCGAGCTGCCAGCTAGGATGAAAGAACCTTGTTAATGAAGTCCTCCGCCATGGGAAGGAGATGAAAGAAAAGAGAGAGAAAAGAAGAAAGGGGTGGGGGGGGGGAGAGAACAATCCTTCACAAATATTTTCTGTTAATAAATTCCATTTCGCCTCTAAAATGTTTGCCAACTATCTAAGTGGACACATTTTTCACATACCAGGGCAAACCATAGCCGAAAGGCCTCTCTGGTCTGCCTGCCCACAAACTGTGTCTCCAACCTCCTGGGGTGGGGTGGGGGTGGGGGGTGCAGTCTCTTGTGGGTCTGTGGTCCTTTCTGAAAATGTCCCTTTGCCATGAGGAGGCTCAGGGGATTTAGGCCTGCTGTTCTCTGGTCTGGAAGGAAGGTGCCCCGGAGCCCTGCGCATCTCCCGCACGCACACACCTTCCTCTCCTGTCTCCTTCTCTTCTACCCTCTTCTTCCTTTTCATTTCTTCTCCTGAACCAGGAGGTAGAAATTCTGGCTCCTGGCTCTCCTGCCGCCTTTCCAGCTGCATCTACTTCTGTGTGGTTCCCACGTGAGCGAGTCTCTTCCACCCACTTCATTTTTCTCCTTTTCTTTTGTCCTCCTGCTTTCTAGACGTGCTGATGTGGGAAGGAAGAGGTTCCCAGACCCTAGGTACACTTTCTCTGTATTTCCAACACCCTGCTTTTGTGGACTAACAGATCCCACACATTTAATTAAGGGCACACCTATGGCTTCCCTATCCAAAAAGGACACAGGTCTCAATATTGGCATCAGGGACTTGTTCACCTTGTTTACTGATTTGCTAAGATGATGGTGACCCGGAGACTTCTGAAGCTGTGGAGAGGAGAAGGAGGGGATCTGCAGAAGAAAGATAGCTATTTGTTAACTGGTTCTGTCGGACGGAAGAGCAGATGCGGATCGAGCGAAAGCTGAAATGGAGCCCCAGGCTGGGTTGCCTTCTCCCTGATGGAACATCCTTTCTTTTGACAGCTCAGCCTTTTCCTTTCTTGGAGTGGAGAAGAGCTGAATTCCACCACTCGGTCCTTTGCTAGCCTGACAAGGACAGTGGACCTAATATGGTTGCCTATTCCTGAACCAGACACACTCACTCTCCTATGGCCCAACACTAGGGTGAACTTGCTTTTTCTATTTTTCCTCCTGGTGGACATTGGATACTTTCTAAGAGCCTGGTGATTCCTTCTTTACAAATATTTAAATAATTTTTATTACATTTTTTCTTTTGTGTGTATAGGAGGGGACATACAAATACTGCCTCTGTGCTTGCATGTGGGCACATGTGTTGGGTGCGAGTGTGTGAGTTTTGTCCCTCTACCCTGTGAGTTTGGGGGAATGACATGCTTACTCGAGTGTCTATGTACTACATGCCTGTCTGGTGACTGGAGAAGCCAGGAGAAGGCCTCAGGTCCCTTGGAACTCCAGTTACAGCTGGTTATAAGCTTCCAGGTGGATACCAGGAAGCCAATCCTTGGTCTCTGCAAGCACAGCAGTGCTTTTCACTGCTGAGTGGCCTTTCTTGCCCACCCCACCCCCAGCACTTGAATCAGAGCCTTTGGGTGTTCAAGGCCCATCTAATGTCATTGTATCCAGGCCTTAGTCTCCATTCATCTCCATTCTACTCATCCTCTCTCCCCTTCAGCAGCTACTTATATCATATGCCAAAGATGTACTAGCAAGTAAAAAATACTCCTGGTGGCGCTTATCATGTAGTGAAAGAGGTACAAAATAGCAACAGGACTCAGCTGATGGCCTGTGCACAGAACCAGAGCTATATTCTACAATTGAGACATATTTTACAATTGAAAACTTCATTCTAGCATAAACTATTTGACCCTACAATTCAAATTCTAGCACTTATTCTTGTCTGTATGTGTACATGTATACAACTATCGTAATACAATGAGGTAATATTTGTTTATGATGAACTGTGTGTCAATATAATGCTTTTAGCATCAAATGACTAGAGGTATGCTTAAAGTCTTCCAATTGGATGTTGGATTAAATAGACCATGGTATAGCCACACGATGGAATTCTTTCTGGCTATAAATCATGAGGAAATTCTTTTTTTGTATAGGCACTCATAAAATAATCTCCAAGATATTGTTAAGAGAAAACAATAAGGTAAGAAGTAGGGGGTTCAGTGAGCTATTGTGTTTGCAAAGTAAACCCAACCATGGTTGTGATTGCCTGTAAGTCCAGGATTTGGGTAGTGGAGGCAGTAAGATCAGAAATCAAGGTCATCCTTGGCTCCATGGTGAGTTGCAGGCTAGCCTGGGCTATAGGAGACTCTTTCTTAAAAACTAAGAATGTGAAGAGGTGGGGGTAAAAAGAATATGCTCTGTGTGCATATGTGTGTGCATTCGTGTGCAATATGTGTACATATGTGTGTGCATGTGAATATACATGTGCAGTGTGTGTGCATGTGTGAATATGTGTGTACATGTGTGTGTATACATGTGTGTGCATGTGTGTATATATATTTGTGTTGGGATGCATGTGTGTGTGTGTGTGTGTG
This sequence comes from Mus pahari, assembly GCF_900095145.1. Lineage (NCBI taxonomy): Eukaryota > Metazoa > Chordata > Mammalia > Rodentia > Muridae > Mus > Mus pahari. The sequence goes on from NC_034594.1 coordinate 51,393,365, forward strand.
TGTGTGTGTGTCCATGCACATGTGGGCCCACAGATGCTACAATGTGCATACAGAGATACAGAGGTCAGAGGACCTTTGAGACCCTGACTTTTTTCCTGTCGGTTACAGGAATTGAACTCATGTTATCAGATTTGCACAGCAGGTGAGCTTATCATGGAGCAACCTTACTAGCCCTTCTCAAACATTTTTATTTAGCTTTTAAAGAGGTGAAGACAGAAGCAAACTGAAGTGTGTGCTCTTGATGGGGTGGGAGTAGCCACATGGTTTTAACTGTTGTTCTTGAGGGATGATATTGTCAGCTTCATTATTCCCAGGCCCTGCAATTCCTAAAGAGTCTGAACATATCATGCTTGAAAAAGCATGTGACTTGTAAATGGTGGCACAAAGTTAAAATAAAAAAACAAACAACAAAGAATAGAAGCCATCCTGTTAGATGAAATAGACATATGGCCGTGCCCTGGCTGATCCTGACAATGTATGATTCCTGTCATGGAGGCCCTAATGCCCACCAGCAAGCTGCTGTCATCAATCAGGAGAGAGGCGACAGAGTCACTTAGGTCAGAGGTGGCAATGTGGCAGGGGAGGAGCAAATGTAGAAGATAAAGACTGATGTGCATGGTCGGGGTATGGTGAAATGAAAACAGGGATGTGATGCCAGTTGAACACAGGGGCTAAGGGACAAAGACATGGATGACGACTGCATATTTGAGCTTTAAAGGTTTGTAGAGAGGCTGGCGAGATGGCTCAGTGGTTAAGAGCACCGGCTGCTCTTCCAGAGGTCCTGAGTTCAATTCCCAGCAACCACATGGTGGCTTACAGCCATCTGTCCTGAGATCTGATGCCCTCTTCTAGTATGAAGTTGTACATGCAGATAGAACACTTACATACATAAAATAAACAAATTGTTTTAGAAAAAGGTTTGTAGAATGGAACGACTTGAAAACCAAATGGAGTTAGAATGGCTTTGTCAGCAAGGAGGCTTCAGCGTTCACCTCACTGCCACCATCTTCAGTGGTTTGTTTGTTTGTTTGTTTGTTTGTTTTGATTTTTCGAGACAGGGTTTCTCTGTATAGCCCTGGCTGTCCTGGAACTCACTCTGTAGACCAGGCTGGCCTCGAACTCAGAAATCCGCCTGCCTCTGCCTCCCGAGTGCTGGGATTAAAGGCGTGCGCCACCACGCCCAGCCAGTGGTTTGTTTTAACAATCATGAAATATTCATGGTAGCAACTGCCTTATAGGGTACATACTAATCACAATACCTTTTTAAAAAAGAGATTTATTTACTCATTTTATATTAATGAGTACACTGTAGCTGTCTTCAGACACACCAGAAGAGGGCATTGGATCCCATTACAGATGGTTGTGAGCCACCATGTGGTTGCTGGGAATTGAACTCAGGACCTCTGGGAAAGCAGTCAGTGCTTTTAACCGCTGAGCCATCTCTCCAGTTCACTAATCACAACACTAAAAAAGATCATTGTTGCTGTGAGTGCTGGGTTCAGATTCTAAGCCTTGTGCATGCAAGATATAGTTTACCACTGAGCTGCAACCCCAGCCCTTAAGTGGTAATGTTACGGATGTTTGCTGTGCTTTGCTCTCTAGCATCCTTTTCCTGTTTAACAGCCAAGTGCAGGTCACCCCATCTCCTTGGCAACAGCTCCAGGTTCAGGGACATTTTCTGATCAATGGCTAGCCTAGAAGATCAATTCTGGCACTGCCATTGGAACTGAAGCGGGGGAGGGGAGCCTGAACTAGTGCAGCCATCTGTCTTTCCTGAGGAGAACAACTCTGGGACAACTGATATCACCCAGTGTTGAGGAGAGACAAGTCAGGACCTGCTCAAAGAATTAATACCTGAGCCTAGCATGTCCAGATCACACTTGAACCAGTATATTCCCCTTTCCTTGCATTTTAGCAAACAAACACACACCTCTACAGTGGCTAGTTACTTCTGTGTCACTTTGATAAATACTTACCAGAAACAACTTAAAGGAGGGAATCCTGGTTTAGATCTCGGTTCATTCTTGTGAAGAAGCTATGGCATAGCCGTTCAGCCCGTACTGGCAGGAGCCTGAGGGGAAGGCTGTTCACGTGGTGGTAGACCAGGAAGCAAAAAGTACAACAGGAACTAAGGCATGTGCCAACCTCCAAAGCCATGCTCCTACTGACCTACATCCACCAAGGCTGTCGGCTCTACCTCCTGAAGGTTCCACAGTCTTCCAGGATAAATCCTCTACCCGAGGAACAAGTGTGTGACGTGTCCTCAGGGCTGTGGGGACTATTTCATTATTTCAGATTCAAATCATAATATATTGTATCCTAGGTAGCTTTAACTGTCATCTGAGAGGCAGGCCTCAACTGAGGAACTGTGTGGATCAGATTGGCTGCTGGGCATGGGTGCTGCTTCTGCTGCTGCTGGTGATGGTGGCAGTGGTAGATTGTCATTTGATGAAGGAGAGTCCAGTCCACCATGGGCAGTAGTACCATCCTTACGAAGGTGGTCCTAAACTGTGTAAGGAAGGAAGCTGAGCGTAAGCAGGCCTGTAAGCCAGTTAGCAAGCAATAGTTCCTGCTGTATTGCTTTGGCTGTGGAGTACGTACCTTGGTCAGAGGTAATGCTGTGTAGGTTAGTAAGCAGGCTTGCCCTGAGTTCCTGTCTTGAGCTCCATCCATGATGGAATGGGTCTTGGGATTATGAGACGAATAAGCTCTTTTCTTGCTTAGGTAGCTTTTAGTCGGAATGCTTTATCACAGCAACAGATATGGAACTAGAACGCTCAGTGTCTAGCATCCTCCTATCCTCAGACTCTCCAGCTTCCTAATTTCCTTGGAGATCCTGTGGTTAGGAGATAGTGTGGCTCCTAACAGCGGAGAAGTGTCAGTTCCCAAGAACAGCTCCACAGCAGTCCTGTGAGACGCTTCCCCATCAGTGAAAACTTAGCTACAGAGTCAGGTATGAGCCAAAGGTGAAAGAGAAGGAGACAGAGAGCCTGGAGAGAGAGACAGACAGACAGGAGCCAGACTAGAGGGGGAAAAAGTGGGGCAAATGAAGCCTGATGCTGTGTTTATATTCCAAAGCTCCATCGGGAGGCTTGAGATTCCATAGTAACTAAGCGTGCAGGTCAGTGCTGGGTTTTGTACCCCGAAGCCCCAGAGCATTGAAACATTTGCCCCCAGGACACACACCTGCAGAAAAACATCAAAGGGCTGAAGCTGTTCATGCAGGAGAGGTGAGGCCTCACTGGAGCCAGAGAGAGAGAGAGAGAGAGAGAGAGAGAGAGAGAGAGAGAGAGAGAGAGAGAGAGAGAGTCAGAGTGGTGTCCAAGTCCTACTTTTCTCATTACCTTCACAAGAAACTTGACTAACACATGGGAAGAGCTAGAAGAAATATGTTTTACGGTCATTGGTTGGTTGGGTTAGTTAATGGTGAGGCAGCCCTGGCTTACCTAGAACTTACTTAAACTACAGGGTAGATTCATATTCAGAGATCTACTTGTCTCTGTCTCCTGAGTGCTGAGACTCAAAGGTGTGTGTCACCATGCCCAGCTGGCTTGATTTATTTTCATTTTGTTTTTCTATTTATTGTTGCTGAGGGAGAGTCTTATGTAGCCCCAGCTGGCCTCAAAGCTGTAATGTAGCCATGGCTGACTTTGAACTCCTGGCCCTCCTGCCTCTGGTTCCCTAGGGCTGCACACGCCGTTCCTGCCCAGCATGTGTGTTCTGCTTTTAGTCATTGTTTAGGCTGCTCTACCTTGATTTGTAAGAGACGTGTGGGAGGCAACTGCGGAGCACGGCCCTCCATGAACAGAAGGATCTTACTTAGGAAGCTATAGGTATTCCCATGGGGATGGCAAAGTCACTTCAAAAATATTGTGTCTTCCCAAGTCTGCAAAGTTTAAAGTCATGGATCAGGAAGGAGAGATGGGGGACGCATCTGGAGCATGCTTACTTCAGCCACAAAGGACACAATCCGATACATAAAATGACAGGCAGGATCTTTTGAGTATGTTCATCTTACATCATAAAGACGGCGGCCAGGAGCACCTCTGGGGAGGGCCAGCCTCCCATCACCAAGTTTTGGGTAGGAAAAGGAAATGGCACTTTGAAGGCGTGTTACTATAGGAGTTCACTCCTCAGAGGACTTTGCTCCCTGGTGTGCCTGTCTAGATCACCGGCGAGCAGTTCTAGAACCCAGTGCACATTATAATCAGGGCCAAGTAAAGAGATCTTTTAAATATAGAGAATCCTAGACTTGGCAGGTGGAACTCTGAGTTATTGGGTTAGGTGTTGGACCTTACACCTACAGTCTTAGGAACTTCTTACATTAATTCCAGTGGAGATGGCCCACCGGTCCACAGACTATACTTTATGAAAGATTAAGGTTACATGGTCACTCTGATGTTGGACTAAACTTTCCCCAGTTCCCAGCTAAGTCCTGGGCTTTGAGTTAGAAGAAGCACTCTCATGGCGCCTGAAGCATGGCTTCTCACGTAGTTCCTGAAGAGTGGCTTTGAACGTAGATCCTGAAGAGGTGACTTTTGACACAGAACCGGAAGAGCTGGCTTCAAACGTGGAACCTGAAGAATGGTTCCTAACATGGACCCTGAAGAGTGGCTTCTCTCTTGGAGCCTCAAGAGTGGCTTCTCACCTGGAGTGGCTTCTCTCACAAGCTACGGAGTGTGACTTTTTCTCTACGGTACCAGTTAGCAGTAATTGGAGAATACCTGTTTAATTAAGAAAGAAGTTATGTGAAACTGCAATGTGAAGACTAAATAGTTTCCCTTCAGAAAAGCACCTGCATGCGGCTGGATGCCAGTGCCATGGATCGCGCTTGTCTGGCTTGCGTGAAGCTCAGGTTTGATCTCCAGTCCTACAAGACAAAAAACAGTGAAAAACTCCTAATAACCGATAAGAGCCTGGCCTCTGAAGCTAGTTTGCCCAATTTTCAAATTGGAGTTTGTTCACTTACTGTCTTGAGACCTTGAATCTGTCATTGTCATTTCCCCTCATTGTTCCTCAGTTCTCTCTCATGAGTATGAGGTTGCTTATAGCAAGTAACAGGAGCTAAGTGCGTTAGCCTGTGTAATAAACACTTAGCACGGTGCTTGGTGTCTAACCAGAAACAGTGCCTGTTATTTAGATTCTAAGACAGAACCAGAAACAAGGAAGGTAAGTCTGCGTGGACCCTCACAGTTCTCTTGGGCGAGAACCTTTGCTTTTAGAGGGCTGGGTGTTAGTAATCTCTAGGGATGGGGAAATTAAGTCTGAATCTTGTGGGATCTGATGTGGAGGAACCAAGACATCAACATAAAGCCAGGATCCCAGAAGGACAATAGTATCCTGCAAATATTATAGGGTACAAAAAGCCCATCCATAGCATAGAAAAGTGAAAAGGAAGCTGACTTGTTCTGAGCTGAACTCTAGCTCAGGAGAGGGAAGTTTCTCCTTTAAGAATTCAAAACTACCATCATGACCCTCTGGTAGGTCTGGATTTACATAAATACATCCTGTACAACCTAGAAATCCCCAGGCTAAGAAATAATATAAACTTTGGTCTGGGTCAATTGTACTGTGTTGGAATTAGCCACTGACTACAGCAACTCGCCCCACCCCCATGACAGCTCTGTTGAGGACGAGCTCTCAATCTTAAATCACGTAAGACACAGCCGGTGGGGGAAATGTGAACAAGAGTCTACAGACCCAGACAACAACAGGATTAGACTTTCCAGGACCTTAGATTATAAACTAGGAGTGTTAAAATGTCTAACGACATAAAATAAGCTTTTTTTTTTTTAAATCTAGAAAAAATAAGTAAAAATCAGTCACGTTTTAAGTATAAAACAAATAGTATGTTTTCTTAGAGCCTAAAGTGTTCATTAAGATTTAGAACTCAACGAACATGCTCAGTAAAACATTAGATAGAGCTGAGGAAGAGTTTTTAAAAAGTTGGAGCTAAAACTGGGAGATTCTCTGACTAGAGACTAGGTGAACGCAGACAGAGACAGTAGAAGACAGGGGAGTGAGGCAGAAGCATCAAATGCACATGTTTGAGAAGTCTGAGATGGAAGGTAGTGCCAGCTGGGTGAGGCGTGTTTGAAGAGAAGGGGATTAAAATTAAACGGACACACAATAAGGATGTCTTAGCCCAGAAATCCCAGCAAATCCCAAGCTAGATAAATAAAAGCAGTCTTTTAGAGCTAGCACAGTCTTTTAGAGACCAGGGAGGGGTTTATAACACAGGGGGGGGGGTGAGATCTGTGTCGCTGGAGGCAGTGTGCTCCTACGACCTACAACCCAGGAGGAGACCTGCACAAAGGAACTTCCGGTGCGCTAACTGTGGGACCCATGGAGAGAGCAGCTTCAGGAGCATTCAGAGGAGCCAGAGGCAATTATGCCCGAGACTGCAACACTGAGATAGATCACGGCTACACAGTGAGATGCTACCTCCAACCATGGGGCCGGGGTTGCATGCAACACTGAAAGAGCAACCAGAGAATTTAGAGCTGCTGCAGAAGACCGCGAAGAACTCTTGCAAGGGTACAATGAGACGGAATAAATAGACTTGTTAACTGAAAAGAATTTTTCCAAAGGATTGTTTTGCGGTGACTGTGGTGTGGAAATGAAATCTATTCTGGGGCTCTTTGTTCTCAATTCCAAACTGCTGGCTTGTTTTGCTTCTTCTTCTTGTCACCACCCCCCCCCACACCCACCCCCTTCTTAATCTTATTTCTAACAGCACAGGGAAGCTTTACAAGAACACTCTGACGTGTGCTGAGGTACGCGCTGAATCAACGCAGAGCAAAGGCTTCACTTTGGATGAAGCATCCCGTGAAGAGCGGTGATATTTTCAAATGGAAATGGAATATATTAACCCACGTCTTCCCCCTTCCCCCATTACTACCAAACTAGGCTTGTCCTGTTTAGTCAGGTTGGTTCCAACAAAAGCATTGTCTGGTCATGGAGAAGACCCTGAAATCCTGTCTTTGGGGTGGTAACAGAAAATTGGGAAACATTTGCCTAAGACACATCAATAAAGAGCCACAGACAGCCTGCTAACAAACGTTAGAAAGGGCTAGCCCCAGGAAAATGCTGACACGCTCTGAGTTCCACTCAGCTCATCCAATCATTTATCCAGAAGCATTTTTCTTACTGGCCTATGAATTGAGGCCACACCTGGGAGCACAGACAAGAGCCTGTTCTTCCCGAGAACCCTCGTTGAGTGTGACCATGAGATGGTGTGCCAGGATCTCAGAGTACTGCAGGCAGAGCGCCTGCTCTAGAGAGCACCAACTGCAATCTGGGATACAGAGAAGGCACTGGGACACCGCTTTCTTTAGAATGGCTGCAGCAGTGGAGAAATGGGTAATTAGATGAGAAAGAGAGAGAGAGCAAGGAGTGTAACGCAGTGAGTTCCAAGTGTACACTTAACAGGAAGTGAACAGCGATGAGTGTTGCGGTAAGTCAGGCAGAGGCCGAACCAGAAATAGTCCTGTTAGCAACCACCAGTGTACAGTAGGGGCATCTCTGCTATGAGAGAGCTATCTGCTTTCTAGTTGGATTGAGGCCTGCTCCATAGGTGGGAATTTCATGCCTGGTCTATAGTCTTGGGCAAAAGTCAATGATGGGGATGATCGTAAACCCAGGGTAGAGCTTCGTACTATTATTTTGCTGAATGATGCTGTCAAACAGCCTTCTAAGTATCTATGCTTCTATCCATAGACCTGGACTTCTGTCAGCCTTGGTAAGAGAAGCTTCCTTTTGTAAATGGGCATCAGTAAATGGAGAGGTGAATACTTGCTTAATTTACAGAGAATAAAGAGACTCAGTGCTTAACCCCAACCTGAGTATCTATATTATTCTTCCCAGTCATGCTCAGGGGATATCATAAAACATAAGGCAAGAGCCGGAGGATGGAGAAGAATGCTTGGAAATAGCATCTTCTGGACATGACATGGCTGTCAAAGCCATGAATACACAGCAGCTGTGGCTACCTGCACAAGATCTACACAAGGCAAGGCTAGCCAAAATCCTGGTATAGATGGGTAGATGATCTCCAGGCTTCACTCCATAATGAGGAACTGTTAGTAGTGGATGTTTGCTGGAAGAGGGAGACTCACTCTTTATTAAGGATGGGGCCACTTGTAGGTTTTCTGTGTTCCAGTGGATGCTCCCAAATCTCAACATCCATGCATGGACAGGTATGCATGGGGACACTTAGGAGATTGGAGGGGGGGACAGTAACGATTATATTTCACTGACTACAATCATGAAAGTCTCAAAATAAAGTTTATTCACAATAAAGAATTTTCACTTAATTTTAAAGATATACTTGCAAATACTGTATCATTTAAACAACTGTGAGAATGGCAAAGTTGACTCAGCTTTGTATTTCTTATCCCGACTCTGGGTCAATTTAAATAATTCGTTCTTTCCATATTTATAAATGAAACACTTCTTTAAAAAATGTTTCTCAACATAAAATCTACTTGGTCTGAAATCACAGGGACAAAACACTATTTTGGCTTTTCAATCAACACACATAGTTGACTTAAAATGTCTTCAACAAGGAATTGAAATAGCTCAGTGAGATGGCTCAATGGGGAAAGTGCCTGCTGCACAAGCCTGGGGATCTCCATAGCATATAAAGGCTGAGCACACGGACACACATGGGCAACCCAATGCTGGGGCAGTGAGGGCAGGAGAATCTGTAGTCCTCGCCAGTCCAGCCAAAACAGTGAGCTCCAGTTTTCATGAGAGACCCTTGTCTCAAAAAATAAGGTAGGGGGCCCCCAAGATGGGTCAGCAAGGAAAGGCATTTGTTGCAAATCCTGGTGACCTGAGTTTTTTTTTCCCCCGGAATCTATATTAAGGAAGATATTGAGAAACAACTCCACAATGTTGTCTTCTGGCCTCTGCACATGTGTTGTGGCGTCCTTTCCCTGTGACACATCATACACACATATACACATATACACATACAATAGGAATTAAAATAAAACAATTAATCTGCTGGGCTTACTTATTTTACTGTATGTGTATGGGTGTTTTGCCTGCATATATGTGTGTGTGCTGTAATATGTGAGGTTGGGGGGCTGCAGAGGTCAGAAGACAGTGTTGGATCCCCTGGAACTGGAGTTACAGACGGCTGTGAGCCACCACACTGAGCTGAACCCAGGTTGTCTGCAAGAGCAACAAGTGCTCATAAATTCTGAGCCATCACACCAGCCTAATAATAAAACAAACATTAAAATTCTAAGGTGGAGAGTGATAGAGGCAGACACCGAACCCCTGACCCCAGTGCTGACCCCTGGCTTCCACTTACACACAGCCAGCTAAGTTCACCTGTACAAAGATGCACACATGTGAATCACACACATGGAAAAAATTTCAGCGGTGTGATCCATACGTCTCTGGGGCGAGCACAGCATCTAACCCTTGGGACTTTGTTCCTCGACAGTGTCAAGTGGACTTGGTGACATTTGTTGGCTTAAGGGATGGTTTTGTTTTCCCTTATAGATTTCAGAACTCTAATGTTTGTTGAGTCTGGCTGTCCAGGCCTGCAACTGTGGCCCCTCAGTTCACTAAGATCAGAAGATCATGGGCCTGAGACCTGCTTGACTTGGGAGTTCCAAGCTAGCATAGGCAACTTGGAGATACACTGTCTCCAAATAAAAAGCAAAAGGAGACCTGTGGATTCAGCTCAATGATAGAGAGTTTGTCTAACATGGATAAGGCCCTGAGTTCAATTCTACTACTGAAGACTATCTAATGCTAAAAATCTACACAAATTGGTACAGAAAGAAGCCTAGAAAAAGAAAAGATGCGGGGCAGTAGGCGTGGGGGAATAAAGGGAGCGGGAGAAAACCTGTGTCCCACCAGAGTTCCGGTGCTCTGGGCGGGCGGGTGTGGGAGGACTGCCACCTGCTTTCCACGCAGCCACAGTTGGGTGTCTGGCTGTGGGAAGCGATGGACCAAACCAGATCCTAATGTGAGGGGAGTTTGGGGCCTAGATGTTTCCTCTCATCATTGTTGGACTTAAATTAGTTGAGACAAATTCATGTACGTCAATGTTAGTGTCAACAAAAGTTTTTTTTTTTTCTTTTAAGCAAACTTTAATGTGAGTTATGGACTTTATGAGCTCAGTAACTGTAGAAAATGGACCACAACACAGCAAAAGTGGAACCTACAGCTTTCTGTATTTTATGCTGTGCCTTCTTCTCTTCTCTTCTCTTCTCTTCTCTTCTCTTCTCTTCTCTTCTCTTCTCTTCTCTTCTCTTCTCTTCTCTTCTCTTCTCTTCTCTTCTCTTCTCTT
>NC_034594.1:51406015-51417399 GCF_900095145.1 Mus pahari
TAGGTGTGTGGATTCATTTCTGGATCTGCAATTCTATTCCATTGATCTACACGTCTGTCGCTGTACCAGTACCATGCAGTTTTTATCACAATTGCTACAGCTTAAGGTCAGGCATGGTGATTCCACCAGAGGTTCTTTNATTGTTGAGAATGGTTTTTGCTATCCTAGGTTTTTTATTATTCCAGATGAAATTGCAAATCGCCCTTTCTAACTCTGTGAAGAATTGGGTTGGTATTTTGATGGGGATTGCATTGAATCTGTAGATTGCTTTTGGCAGGACGGCCATTTTGACTATGTTCATCCTGCCAATCCATGAGCATGCTCTCCCCGGTTTTCAACTCCACTGTTTTTAGAATGTAGGAGCCATGATTTCCCTCCAAATCTCAAAGAGGAAGAAAGTGATGATTCTTCCCTAGACAGCCAAATGATTGCCAGTATTGTCAAAAAAGAGGTTCCGCGGCAGAGGGCAGAGGGATTACTGGGCTTATAGACCTGGTACAGAAACAAAGACAAAAAGAGATAGAGAGAGAAAGAAAGGAAGGAGGGGACAAAGAAAGAAAGAAAGAAAAAAGGAAAGGAAGGGCCAGGAAGGAAGAAGGAGGCAGGAAACAATGGAGTCTCCACTACCTGTCTGCTAACTCACCTGTCCCACCTCTGCAGACTCTCTTGTAAAGACTGAAAAAGGAAAGTGAAGTCATGTGGAGGTGAGTAGGGATTTTTCTTTAGAAATCTACAGGAGAGCCTCGGGGTATGAGAAGGTGGTTGCTGAGACTGGAGGTAAGGAAACAGCCCACCTCTCACCCGTTCTCCTTACTCACTGATGAATTTCCAGAATTTCCAGAACCCCAGGGCCGTGGAGCACATTATGAAAACCGGACTCACCACCCTTAACTTATATATAGGAGGGCAGAAGTCTTGTTGAAGGTCTGACTAGTAGACATAGGTAGTAGTCACCAGGAAGTCAGACCCAGGATCCTGACCTCTGGGTCCATGACCTCTCCATGCACTGCTTTTGCTTGGGTTGTGTGGTGGCCACTTTTTGTTTATTGAGTGGGAAACACCCTACAAGCCCAAACATGAGCTCTGCCCTCTGTGAGTGGAAACAGCGGCCCACACACAGATCATTGTCACCACCTGAACAGCAGCACCCACCTCAAATGCCAGCAAGAGTCCTCCGATTCTGGGTGGTTACTTGTGTTCGCAACCACAGAGAGATTGCCGTAGCCCCACCAGAGCCTCTGAGTGGGTTCTGCCTGGAGGAGGGGTGAAGCTTTGGTTTAGGGTCAAAGGCAACTTCTGTGACTGTCCTCTGCGTCAGCTCTATGCTCAGCTACAGCAGCCAAATCCTTTGGTGGGTATTGGTCTTTTTTTTTTTTTTCTGCCAGATTCTCTGTTACAGAGGACACAGTTCCCTAGCTTGGCATTCTGTACTTAAGCTAATAATACTTAGTTAATTGTGCTTGTGTTCAGGCCCATTTGACCTATTTCTGATCATGAAAGGGGAAGGGAGACAATGTTAAAAGTCCAGAGGCAGGCAAACTTTTGAACCTGTTCTTTCAGGTTCAAAAGGCCATGGCAAACATGAGAAGGAGCCAGGCCTGTAGCCAGTGAAAGCGGACTACAAATAGCACTGCCCATTGGAACAGTCCGCGGGCGCATGTGCTGGCTAGTTTTATGTCAACTTGACATAAGCTAAAGTCATCTGAGAGGAGGGAGCCTCAATTGAGAAAATGCCTCCAAAGACTGGGCAGTGGACAAACCCATGAGACATTTTCTTCACATCAATGGGAAAGGCCCAGCCTACTGGGTTATCCCTGGGCTGGTGGTCCTGAGTGCTATATGAGAGCAGGTTGAGCCAGCCGAGGGAAGAAAGCCGTAAGCAGCACTCCTCCGTGGGTTAAATGGTATTCATGATGCATTCAGTCTTCATCCTCACTGCCTCCAGGTTTCTGCCCTGTTTGAGTTCCTCTTCTGTCTTCTTTCCATGATGAACAGTGATTAGGAAATATAAGCCAGATAAACCCTTTCCTCCGCAAGTTGCTTTGGTCATGGTGTTTCATCACAGCAGTGACAGCCCTAACGGGGACAACACATTATCTCTTAGAATAACAAACAACTCCTCTAAAGAACTTACTTCTAGCCTTGTACAGATCATGAATCAGAGGCTTAACACACTAATGAAATAGAACTTGGGCCAGGCTAGAACCGTGATGGGATCACAGATTAGCTGACTTCCAAACCCGAGGCAATTGTCTCCATATCAGAATGATCAACAACCCTTTGAGCTTCGAGAGATGCTAGGAGTGCCATAAACAGTGTGTGCATCATACTTTTCAGGGGATTCTCTGCTGGTCTTTAACCTTCAGCACACCATGTTGTTTCTACGTCCTTTAATTTCCCAGTGAATCTAGGATACCGGATGAAGCATCTAGAGCCTGAAGATCCAGGAGTTTACAAACTAGCTATATGAACAAGACTTCCTGGGACAAGAGAGACGGGCATGCTAGCTGCTATGGTTTGAATCTGAAGTGTCTCTCACAGGATGGTCTATTGAATGTTTTAGGAGGTTTTAGTTCCTTTAAGAGGTAAGGTCCAGTTAGCAGAAGCAGGCAACCAGGAGCAGGCTTGGGAAGGTTGTAGCTGGGCCCCTGATGCTAGCACACTTCCAGTTTCCTGGTTGCTGCTGTGTGGGCGGCTTCCACTGCACACTCTTGCTGCCATGGACTAAGCCACTCCCCCACACCTTCACCTCTACGATGGACTGTCACTAACCATTTCTCTGGACAATTAGTTACACTGGACAATTAATTGGGGGCTCAATAGGATGGTGGCTGATCTCTTCCTTTTTACCCCCAGACCTGCCTTCTTCCATAATTCCTGGCTAACTCTCTCTTTCTATTCAACATTCCTACTGTTGGAGACAGAGTTCTGCTGTATCATCCAAGCTGATCCTGAACTGACCATGTAGCCCAATCTGTCCTCCAATTTGTGATCCTCCTGCTTTAGGCTCTCTAGCACTGGGATTACAGGCCTGTGCTACTACATCTGGCTAATAGCTCTATTTGAACAGGGTGTGTGTGTGTGTGTGTGTGTGTGTGTGTGTGTGTGTGTGTGTGTGTGATCATCAGGGGATGAAGGGTAAGCATTTATGGAGCTTCTTCCTCTTGGCCAGAAACAGTGTTCCAGTTGACATTGGTGGTCCCAGTGTATTATGCTGGGCTGAAGAAGACTTTGATGAACTTTGGAGCTTGGGGACATTTCAGAATCAGTCTCCTCTCTTACTCAGATATACATCTAGTATGCACTGGCCCAAGAATGAACATCAGGGTGTCAATGAGGAAAAGGAGAGGGAATGGGATAACAGGATGAATTAGTTAGATAATTTTATAGATCCAATGAACCTGGTCTAAATCATGTATCATGGAGAAGTTGATACCATGCATTCTGAGTACCATACAATATAAAGAAATGAATGTGAAAAGCTACTAGAACAGAACAAACACAGGGACCTGCAGTCAGATAGTATTCGAAGAGTAAGAGACCTCTGAATATTCAACCCTAATGGGATGTTTCTGTTAAGCACACACACACACACACACACACCCTGGGCTCAGGGAATCCTTAGGAAGAGGAGACTAAAAGAGTGTAAAAGCCAAAGGGGATGGAGGACACCAAGAGAACAAGGCCTTCTAAATCAACACATGAATTCACAGAGATTGAGGCAGCATGCACAGGGCCGGCATGGGTCTGCACAAGATGGGGTCTTAGAGAAAGGAGAAGTTGGGCATGTGTGCCCATCCCTAAGCCAGAAGCTCTTCCCAGTTGATAACAACTTGCAAATGAAAACTCAACTCTAAAGGAGACTCACTGGGGGAAAAAAAGAACTATTTTGTTTTGTTTTGTTTTGTTTTGTTTGGTTTGGTTTTTCGAGACAGGGTTTCTCTGTATAGCCCTGGCTGTCCTGGAACTCACTCTGTAGACCAGGCTGGCCTCAAACTCAGAAATCCACCTCCCTCTGCCTCCCAAGTGCTAGGATTAAACAAAGTACTCTTAAGGATAAGCCCAGCCACAGATAGCCAACAGGTAAGCCTCTTGGTTGCCTGTTTGTTTTCTAACTAGAGGTAGAATCAGGGCAGACCCCTATGGGACAGGAAATGACAGGAGGTGAGGAGGAAGTGAGAGAGGAGCAAAGGGAGGAGAAACCTCCCTGTCTCTCTGAAAGAAAAGGACTCACTCTCACCCGTGCTGAAGGGAAAGCCTTGTTGTGATTGGATGGACACAGAGAGGTTATGTCCAGGAGGTGTCTTAAAAACAGTCTCTTACAGACCCAGTGAGATGGCCCAGTGGATAAGAATTCTTGCTGTGTAGGCCTAAGGTCCCGAGCTTGGTTCTTAGCACTCACATAAAAAGCTGGTTGTGGGTGCCTTAAAGAAAAAAATTCTGGGGTAGCATAAGAGAGTTCCCAAACACCATCCTTCCTTCTAGGAGGTTTTCAACCAAGTATTTATGCTCAAAGGGACTTCTGGCAGGCTCGGAAGATTGTTAGAGTTTGGTAGGCAGGCACAATTACCAACTGCTGTGCCCAAGGCAGAGATGTTGATGAACATCCTGGAATGCACAGGAACCCCATCTGGACCACAGAATGCTTTGTCCTTGGTTTAAGCAGTGCCAGGGGTGGGAAACCTTCTTCTAGAGATTGGGATCATCTTCTTTAGGGGTCAATGAAAAGGCAACTGCAACCCTCTGTTCAAATTGCTGTTTCACTCCAGATGAGCTTTTAAAACTTCAAGAGGGTACACACCTTTAATCCCAGCACTCAGGGGGGGGGGGGGGCAGAGGCAGGTGGAGTTCGAAGCCAGCTTGGTCTACAGAGTGAGGACATCCAGGGCACAGAGAAACCCTGTCTCGAAAAACCAAACCATACAAATATTTAGAAGAAAAGGCACACAGGAGAGCATTTCTGGTAGAGGTTAAGATATGAAGTACATACTTTTAAAAAAGAGATTAGTTTCCATGGTGGTACAGCTTCCAGCACAAGGGAGGGACAACCGGGAATGTGCAAGCATAACTGTGAGGTGAATATTGCCCCGACTTCAATGGGCCTCACTTAGGGATGGAGGAAGTCAGACTCATTGTTACTTATTCTTTACTTTCCGATTATCATCCGGAAGCATGCCCACCCGTGATGTAGAGTCAAGGCTTTTGAGACTGTTCTCTGTTACTAATGGGGATCTAGATTCTCCCCATGAAAGGCCTAGGTTAACCAGTCTAATTGAGATGAGACAAGGTCTGTGCGTGTCAGTTTCTGCAGTATGTAGCTCTAGGCCTTTTCTTTCAGGAATCTTAGGATCCAGGTCTGCAAGATCAGGTCGAGCCTGAGCAGATAGTCTCATTGTTTAGACCAAGGTATGCTATCTATACCGTGTACGTAACCTAACATCCCATAAGTGCCAAGATTCAAGGCAGTTTTTGAAGCCTCAATTTCTTCCTTCTGGGTTAGGTTACTCTCTCACAGATTTGAGTGGTTTAGAAAATTTTAATCCCAATCCAGAGTTTCCACCCCTCCTTGATCATTCAGTTCCTGGATAAAAGATACACACACAAACTATATTTACAATAAGCCTTAAACAGCACAAGAGCTAGACAGACATCTACCCTCTACGCTATTGGAATCCGCCTTCCTCCTGATAACCCTGAGTTATTACTTGCTATGTTTCACTGGGCTGTTCTTTTTTCTATCTTTCTTTTTTCTTTTTTCTTTTTTCTTTTTTTTTTTTTTTTTTGGTTTTTCGAGACAGGGTTTCACTGTATAGCCTTGGCTGTCCTGGAACTTACTTTGTAGACCAGGCTGGCCTTGAACTCAGAAATCCGCCTGCCTCTGCCTCCTAAGTGCTGGGATTAAAGGCGTGCACCACCATGCCCGGCTATCTGGGCTGTTCTTAACTCCAACTGGCCAGCCCCCAGGGCCATGTGTTCTTGACTCCTAACCCATGGCAACTTTTTCTTCCTCCTCTCTTTCTCCTTCCATGGTTCTCCTCTGATCCCCCCATGCCAGGGAATCCTAAACCCCACCTATGTTTCTTCTGCCCAGCTATTAGTTGTTGGCATCTTTATTCACCAATCAGAAATAACTTGGGGGGGGGCGAGGTCATATAGCATCATTTGGGTCTCATGCAGTCTCTGGGACAATCAGTTCTTGAGGGCTTGCATGTAGCTTTACAATACACAGCAAAAGACCAAACCTCCACACTTGGGCTGTGGAAAAGAATGTGATAGTGAGAGTAAACAATAGCCCATGGTTTTCTGTAATTTGGGAGAACCCTAGACATAGTTTTTCCAGTCTGTATTCCATTTATGCATGAACCCATCCATTTAGTCATCAGTCATTTATTAAGTCTAGGCCTGCTCATACTCATAGTGGAAACTTAAAGTCAACTAAGAAAAATTAATCCGTGAACTTCCTCTTGAAGTTGAAAGGCAGTAGGGTTCATACTTGGACATTCATATCCTAGGTTTATCTTCCAGCTCTGCTATTCTGCTATTTCCTTGGGAAAAGTCTTTCATCCCTGTTTGCTTCAGTTTCCTTTCTTTCTTTCTTTCTTTCTTTCTTTCTTTCTTTCTTTCTTTCTTTCTTTCTTTCTTTCTCTTCCTCCCTTCCTTTCTTCCTTTCTCTCTCTCTCTTTCTTTTTCCTTTCTTCCTTCTTTCCATTATCTATCTATCTATCTATCTATCTATCTATCTATCTAGTGCGTGTAAGTGTGTGCTGGAGTATATTTATATGTATCACATTCATGGAGTGCCCATGTAGAACAGTAAAACTGGTAGAGCTCCTGGAACTAGTTCTAGGCACTTGTGACCTGCTAGGAACGTGGGTGCTGGGAACTGAACCTGGGCTTTCTGGAAAAGCAGCAAGTTCTCTAAACCACTGAGCCACTTGTTCGGGCCTCTCAGCTTCCCTATCTTTAAGAGTGAGATAACAACATTATCTGTAGGAAAGGTGCTCTCAACAGATTAGATGAAACATTTCAGTACAATGCTTAGCAGAAAGCCCTGTGGAGAGTGAGTACCCTGTCTGCTATCTGTAGCCGCTGCTAAGAAGTATTAGGACAGATAATATTTTAATGAGAAGTATTAGAACAAGCAGTGTTTGGCTCTCCATGGAACCCTAATCAATGGGGCTCATTAAAGGAAGATGGGATTTCAAGGCAGGAAACAAGCAACAAACTATAACCTAGACACCCCCCCACCAAAGTCATTATGAACAGTGTAATTTTTTCTCTTTTATGGTCAGTGTATTTTGTTCTCTTCTACTTGGGCAGAATAATGGAATTTACAATAGTCTTTACAAGGAATTCAGATGCTGCTAAAAGGTACAGAGTTCATACCCAATACTAACTAGGTCCTCCTGTGACCCCTTTGATCATGGAACCAGCCTGTCAGCTAGAGGTCATCTCGTCCATCAGTTTCATAAGCCTGCCATAACAAAGTACCATAACTTAGGGGGTCATGAAATAACGGAAACTTAGTTCTTATAATGTGGAGACCAGATGCCTGAAATGAACATTCTTGGGTCAAAGTCATGGTGTGGTGTTGGCAGGCACGTTCATTTGTTAAGTCTGTCATAACAAAGAGCCACAGGCAGGATAATTTAAAGAGCATAAATTACTAACATCAAGGTGTCCACAGGGCTAGTGGACACCTTCCTTGGTGTAGAGGCAGCTGCTTTCTCATAGCCTTGACCTCACATGGCCTTTCTCTGCGTATCTCTTCTTCTCCATATAAGGACATCAGTCTGGTTCCTTCCTCATTTTGACTTGATCACCTCTTAAAAATCTTGTCTCCAAATATAGTAACATTCTAAGATACTGGGCCCAGGCCTTCCACATATGAATTTGGGGCAGGGGGCAGTTCAGCCTCCATCTAAGTGTCCATAATACTGGCACTCTATGGCTTCTAGTCATGTGCCTCTAATACCATATAACTGACTCTTCTGTGTATGTCCTGTCCTGCAGTGTCCCTGCTGTAAGGGCATTTGTGACAGCATTGAACACCCACCAGGAAAATCTCTTCATCATCTGTAAGGGCCTCCTGTTTCCAAATGAAGTTGCATTGCAAGTTTCCAGAGACCAGGTTATGGATATCTCAGGGTTAGGTTATTTTTCAAATTTTCAGCCTATTGTAACACCTCGTTACAAAGATGGAAAATAACCCGCTAGACATTATAGAGAACAGAAGCAGAAGTCTGTACCCATACAAGGATCTGAACTCAACCCACAGCCCATTCCAGTCCACATGGGTGTGCGCCAGACAAAAGCAAACCAAGAAATACACCCGAAAAGACAACACCAGTAACAGCAGTTTAGCAAGGACCCCGGGGCAAGAAACCCCACTAGCAGTTCACTTGGGTATCAGACTGGAGACTCATACTGTGACCAAGCAAATTCCTAGAGAATTCCTAGAGGAATTCAGCATGAGCCTTGGCAGCAGAACAATTCAATTTACTTTGGAAAATGTCTCAGGTGCAAAGGGTCAGAGCTGCGACAGCCAGCGGTAGGAATTCCAGTGGGCAGGCCGAGGGGGAGCTTGTGTTTATTCTCTTCAGGAATGAAGGGCCTGCCGGGTCTTGTTCACAGAGACACTGTGAGGAACCAGCTGAGATAAGGATGGCCACCTTCTTGCGGGGAGGGGTGGACTGAGGCCTGGCAGAGAGACAGGGCTAGGACTCTGACTGGTATGCATTTTAGGGAGTAGACAGTTGAACCAACACAATTTGAAAAAGTACTGTTCTGAGGATGCTCTTCTACCTGAGCAGAGAGCGGAGGCGCCTTTCCTCCACGCTCACTTCAGTGTCATGGTGGCCCCTACATCAGTGTCAAATGGCAAGCTCAAGGCCACAGCTCTGCTTCTCCAGGGAAAGGGAAAATGTGAAAAAACGTCACCCAAACAGGCAATGTAAAAAGAGATTCCATTCCTGGACTGTGAATGCAGCTGGCTGAAAAGCTATTAGAGGCTTAGCTGGAATAGAAGGTCCTGGCTTCAAGTCAGTACAGGGCTCACGTGGTTGTTCCATGGAGTGGGGAACCTAAACCTTAGGTTTTGTTCCTACACCCCCTCTTCAGTCACCCCCTCTTCAGTGTAGCTTGTTCTCAGGGTCTACCATGTTTGTGTCCTTCCCATCCTATTTCTTACGCTTCCGATTCAGTTTAAGTATTTGCTGTATCACATGTTTCTTACTTAAAGTGTCCAGAGAGTTTGCTGCCTCTCCCACTTGGATGTCAGCTGACATCCTTGGGGGAGTCTTAGATATAAGACTTAAATATGTGACTTATTTAAAGTGACATAAGAAGAGCTACAGGACAAAAACCAGGCAAGGGAATGCATTCAACGTCCCCTGTAGATATCCCCAAGATAAAATGGAGGCACTTGATGGCTGGATCTGAGATGAGAGATGCCTTCATGTATTGCCCCGAGTTCTCAGTTTGAGCTGCAAGTAGCCATAGAGTATAAGGCTGAATGGAAGACCCAAAGACAGGTATATACTCCAGCAGCAGCAGGAAGACACATGAGGCTCAGTGGGCTGTTCGAAGGAAGCAGGGGAAAAGGTAAGGATGCAGTCAGGATACTGCGGGGGTTTGGGGAAGAGAAAGATGGGGCATGTGAGTCAGCAAGGAGAGGGGACGAGAGACTCCCAAGGCCTGAGTGTGTCCCAAATTCAAATGTACTGTGAGATTGGACCTTCAGGAAGTAACAGAATCAAGTGAGATCACTGTGGCATGTTCTAATCCAGCATGTCTGGTGTCCTCGTATGAAGAGGGACTGAAATATGCCCAAAGGGAAGAAGCACGAAGAAACAGGAAGAGACAGCCATCTGTAATGGAAAGAGAGAAGCCGTAGGGAGCACAAACCCCACTGGTGCTTTGATGGCATTTGTAGCCTGCAGAATGATAAGAGTAAACTTCTGTCATTCAGTTCTCTATCTGCATCAGCGGTGGCAGCAGCTCAAGCAGGCGCAGGCAGTCTTTTGCTCCAGACGTAATTTTCTTCTTTAATCTCTTTTTTTTTCCCTACTAAACCTTAAGAAAAACTTTTAAATGCATGAAGGTATGAAGACGATTAAATAAATACATCCTAAAAAGAGTTTCCATTTGAGTCCAGCACCTTTAATTAAATAAGTGAGCCATCGTTAAGTTGATGATGTCCATTTGACCGCAGCACCCAGCCTGTTCACTCCTCCTCAGAGGTCTTGGCTGGAGAGCAACTGGTATGCATTCTTTCAGTCCGTGCCTCTGCAGATAGTATTTCTGACTGGCTTGTTTGGGCTTTAAATATTTTGCAGTCCTGGTACGTGAGCACAGAACTTGGCTCTCTCCCACTTCTTAGCCTCCTCTTTGGTATTTCTCAAAGTATGACAAGCAGACCAGGGTACAAGAGATGACATTAGCTGATACACAGACCAGCAGGGCATTAAACAACATGGAATGGAATGTGAACCGTGACAGAACTATTCCTTGGAGATTAAATCAAAGAGAAGTAGGAGGGGGTGCACATTGTTGAATGCTCACTAATTCTCTTCTTGAACAAAGAGCAAGCTCACGCGGTGTGCTCCCAGAAAGCTAAGTATCTGGTTAGGTTTCCACAGGGCTGCCATTTCCTATGTAGTTTTATAACTGTTTCCTATAAAGCGAGTGATCTTGGTCTGTAGTTTATGCCATCAGAATAAGATCGTTCTTTCTTAAATTTATTTACTTGGAAACAAACAAGGATGCTTTAAGTAAAAATAGGCTAATAATCATACAGATAAGAGGCCGTTCATGTGAGAGAGATACCCGTCATGGCTCACTTCCTGCGCGCTCTGCCTTTATATCAGAATGCGTGCTGTTATGAGCTGTAATCCTGAGGAAGACAAGAAGAGATGACTGATCACCAAACGGAAACTGAGAAAGAAAGGCACAGCAGCCTACATGGGAAACACCAGCTTCCGGACTCTGCTGTACAAGGCAGGATTGATGTCTTGCCATCTCATCTATGCACGGAGGCCTCAAGAACAGCCGATCTGATGGAGCCAACGGGCTGTGAGGGTAGGAATAAGGCAGAGATGAGCTTCCGGTGACAGCTGAGCTGTGGGTCTTACAGGGTCACTTGGAAGAAATCAAGCTAATGTCTTTAAGGAGCTTGCAGTTGACCTTGCTTTCCATTTTTCTCTGGACCTTCCAAACCCAGAGCCAGGCCTGAGTACCACACATGCAAGAACTGCATAGACATAGGGCTGGTGCACAGAACCCTGATCTTCAACTTGGTGCTCTGCTTTGTCATTTTGACCTTCCTTCCTTCCTTCCTTCCTTCCTTCCTTCCTTCCTTCCTTCCTTCCTTCCTTCCTTCCTCT
>NC_034594.1:51417410-51420712 GCF_900095145.1 Mus pahari
TTCCTTCCTTCCTTCCTTCCTTCCTTCCTTCCTTCCTTCCTCTCCTCCCTCCTTCCTTTCTTCCTTTCTGCCTTCCCTCTGTCTCTGTTCTCCCCAACCTCCCCCCCCCTTTTTTTTTTCTTCCAACAGCGTCATGGCTAGCCTATAACTTGCTATGTAGATCAGGCTGGCCTCAGACTCACAAGTATTCACCTGCTTACGCCTCCCAAGGGCTCAGATCAAGAGCATGTGCCACCGTGCCCAGCTCATCTTGAGATTCCTACTATACAATTGCATTTGTAAATCAAGTCAGATGGGCCTTCACAGGATGCTTGATGTGGTCTAACTCCCATCTTCTCCCTGGCATGGTTCTTGTATGTTTGTCTTTGATCCTGGCCCTGAGTTCTATCTGGTCTCCCATCCCATCCCCAGCTGCTCTCTAACACATGAGTGCACCATGTTCTGCCACTAATCTGCTCTGACAGGGATGCAAGCACAGACAGGACTAGAGCTGGGTGTGCTCCCCAAGATGTCTCCCATGGGGCAAGGTGTGGCTGTCTCTCCTCAACTGGTGGTGCCATGGCTTGCTCAGTGGGAAACTGAGCAAGGGCCTCTGACCCACACTCCACCCAGTGACCCAGGGCGTCTATACCATGGTTGGAATTTCCTGGTAAATCACCTGACCACTATGGGTCCAGATGGCAGCACGTTCGGGGGAACACCCTCAGCTGCCCCCACTTGTCACTTCGTTCTGCACACTCTAAATTCCAGAGCTGGGCCTGAATGTGGTGGTTAGTGGGTGTCTGTGTACCTCTAATACGAATCCATTTGGTAAAGCAAGAAGACCCAGGAGACAGGACATGTTTTCAGAGCCTGGGGTTGGGGTCGGGATGGCCCAGCACAGTAACCAAACCTCAGACATTGGTCTCATTTCAGTACATCATCTTGCCATGGTGTCTGTTTACCCATCTGTAAGATGGAGTAGCAGACCAATGCCTGGTCCGGGATTCAAATAGGAATGGGGACCTGCGACCAGGTGCCCAAATCCTTGGCACAACTTCTAGCCTCAGCAGCCTCTTCACAAACTCAGTGCTGGATCACAGGGCCTCTGGGTCAGGAATCTCATAACCAGAAGCTTTCTGAAACTCCTTCTGCGCTCATCCTACAGTGAAAGCAAATGGGCTCAGAAGGCCAAGCCAGCAGGAGATGTGGTTAAAAGAGCACCTGATGAGCCTGCAAAGGAACCTCAGTGGTAGAGTGAAAATTATGGCAGACACTGAAACTTGTGGCTTGAAAAACTGCCTGAAGAAGCAAGCACTCTCCATCACCACCCTCCAAAAAGGAAAGGAAAAAAAAAAGAGAGAGAGAAGAAAAAAAAGAAAAAGAAAGTCACACCCAGAAAGCAGAAATAGATGGGTTAGCCATAAAGACCAAAGTCTTTGGTGAGGCAGAGCTGACTCATGAAATGTGTGTGCTGATAGCCTCCTCAGGAACTTGCTTAAATCCCTCAGTGGGAGCAACAGCTGCCAGCCTGCTCCCCATGGGATGCTGGGATGAGGTAGGGATGGAGCAGCTGGCCTAAGTCCTGGACAGGAAGAGGGGGTGGACACCAGCTTCAAAGAAAGCAACTCTGGGGTCCTGGGGGGAAGGGAAGAGGAAGAAAGAGAACAGAGACACAGAAAGCCAGGAAACCACACAGCCCAGCAGACAAACCAGAGAACGGTGGGAAAGGGCAAAAATGAAGGCATAGACTTCTGATATTCCTAAGAGGTGGGACAAATGGATGGTTTTGTTTGTGGGAGAAGACATATTTGTATGATACGTTTCATAATGTAATTGCATAATTTGCACAAAATTAAAAACCCAACACCAAATAAGACCAAGTGTTAATCATAGGCAAGTGGACTGGAAGAAGCCACGTTTAGGGGTGGACCAGGTTGTAAACAAGGGTAGGAGGCACCCCTCCCTCTCCCTCTCCCTCTCCCTCTCTCCCGCCCCCTCCCTCTCCCCAGTGAGCAGCAAGACTGGAGAGCATTGGGTTAAATCGGTGCTCCCTGACTCTGAGCGATGTGACTACTGATTCCAGTTATTTAAATTGCGGTTTCATTATTCATCAAAAGGAGAAAGTCGGATTAATCCTGCCTGTGTGGCAAGGTGTTTATGGGCTGCTCTGAGTAACAGCTTTGTAACTATAAATCATGAACACCCAGCGTCTCTTTACTCTTTATTTGTTTATGACCGAGTCACATACTCCCTTTATCCCAGCTAAACAACTGTCTTCCTAAAGCTAAACAAAGCCACAGTGGTATATAACCCAGACCACCTTATCCTTTGTTTCTCCTTTTGGTTTCATTCAGCTGTGGAGCCTGGCTGAGATGGGACTTACCTGCTTATTCTTCCACTTCTTTATCGTATTACTGGATCATCATTCCAGTTATCATTGAATAACTGTTGGAGATTGTGTGGAGACCAGAATCCCACAGCTGACCAGGGACCAACGGGAAGGAAAGTAACATTTTCTGTTCTGGGGAGCACACTGGCTAGAAAGGGGGTTTACGTGTCACCAACAGAAGGGGAGTTCACCCACCTCCTGTCACACTGGACCTCTTCAATATTCTATTTTAAATATGTTTGTCAAGTCATTATGTCAAAGCCATTGCCGTGCCGTTTCTAGTTACTGGGTGCCTGCCTTAACCAGTGTTGATCCTTCCTCATGTGAACTTCTTTGCCTTTACAGTGTGAGTTACCCCTCTCCTTAAAAAGCCCACCCTTAACTGGGCGGTGGTGGCACACGCCTCTAATCCCAGCACTTGGAAGGCAGAGGCAGGCAGATTTCTGAGTTTGAGGCCAGCCTGGTCTATAGAGCGAGTTCTGGGCTAGTTAGAACTACACAGAGAAACCTTGTCTTTAGAAAAGCAAGAAACAAAATGAAAAGAAAAAAAAAACCAAAACGAAACAAAAACAAAAAACCCACTCTCCTTGCAAACTCTTTAAAGACAATATCCAGGCTTCCAGATTCTAAAACCCACAGTTCAGGTCTGTTGGTGAGAAGCCTGCCGCAGCTCTGGGGGAGCCTGGGACTTTAATCCTGTTCTTTCTCCAGATGACCTCCAAACCAGAGCAGGGAACATAAAGATCTCAGTCCTATCCGTAGTGGTGGCCTTTGGAGGTCGAGCTCAGCCCCCTGGGGGCAGTAGAACGGTAACCCTGAGTGAGGTTGGGTCCCAGGTACTGTCCCAGGAGGCCTGCCACCGGCCATTTACTGTGTGTATTAGTCACTTTCTTGTTGCTTGTGACCAAATACCCAAGGAGAAGGAGGAGGA
>NC_034594.1:51420777-51423667 GCF_900095145.1 Mus pahari
AGGAGGAGGAGGAGGAGGAGGAGGAGGAGGAGAAGGAGAAGAAGGAGAAGAAGAAGAAGAAGAAGAAGAAGAAGAAGAAGAAGAAGAAGAAGAAAAGAAGAAGAAGAAGAAGAAGAAAAGAAAAGAAAAGAAAAGAAAAGAAAAGAAAAGAAAAGAAAGAAAGAAAGAAAGAAAGAAAGAAAGAAAGAAAGAAAGAAAGAAAAAACCGGCAGTGGTGGTGGTCACCTTTAATCCCAGCACATGGGAGGCAGAGGCAGGCAGATTTCTGAGTTCGAGGCCAGCCTGGTCTACAAAGTAAGTTCCAGGACAGCCAGGGCTATACAGAGAAACCCTGTCTCGAAAAACAAAAACAAAAACAAAACAAAACAAAACAAAACAAAAAGATGCTGGGATTTATTTAGAGTGGTCCTCAAAAGTATGGAGGCTGGTGAGACTGACTCAGAGGGTAAAGGCACTTGCTGCCAAGCCTGAAGACCCGAACTTGATCCCTGGAACCCTCACGGTAGGAATGAAGCACTGACTCCCATGAGTTGTCTCTGATTTTTACATATGTTCCAAGTACACCCATAAGATGAATAAATTAAAAGTAAAAAGCATAACCAGCATCTTCGTTATGTCTAATCAAGTTCCTTAGGTATAAATTATTAAAACCAAAGATCTCCTCAAGGTTGTATTGTTGATGGCTTGCAGCAGGCACTGGCTCACTTCCTGAAGTCTTTATCGATGGCATTTGCTAAATCAGCTCCCTCAATCTAAGAAAAAAAGCCACTGTCTATTTTTCAAGCACAACTTCAGGTTTCAGGCACAGGTATTCACCCCACCCGACTGTCCCAGACAGCATAACCACACTAATGCACATCTGCTGCCTAAGGTCACTTTGCTTGGGTTGCCCCCCGGACAGCAGTTCCAGGCCATAGCTATGCTCTGGTCACAACCTCTTTATGTTCCTGTTTCCTTCCATCGTCGAGCCAACGGTTTTGTGATCACTGGAATTAACAATCCATTGAAGCATCCATTGAATATGTTGTGTTTTATTAAAAAAAAAAAAAAAAGTAAAAGAAGGCAGGGATATGTCTGGTGGGAGGATGGTATAGTGCGGGGTAAAGGGGTGCCTCTGTGGGGCCCATGCTGAGGCTTCCCTTCCCCCTGAGGTGGGCCATGAACATGTTGAAGAGAGAGGGGGAGGGGAATGGGGAGAGAGGGGGAAGAGGGGAAGGGAGCAAGAGAGGAAGAGGAGGGCAAGCAGCCCCTCTTATAGTGAGTCAGGCATACCTGGCTGTTGCCAGGTAACTATGGGGCGGAGCCTAGAAGGGATGCTAACAAAGGATGCCAACAGTCAGCAAGGAACCAGAGGCTGGTGGGAGCTGAGGAAGACATGCCCTGGCTCCTTCCCTTTCTCTGGAAGCACAGCTTTAAGCGATGAGACTTTGCTGGTTCTCAGGGGTCTCCATGGATCCAGTCTCTGGCCTAAGGCACATGCTGTGTTGACTGCCCTCCCTTCAGTGCCTTCCTTCTGCACTTCCTATTGCTGCCTCCTTGGATCAGTTCCCAAGTCAACCATTTGCCTCCCATCCTTGTATGAGAGCCTGCTTTAGGGAGATTCAACCCAAACTCCCTTCGGACTCCAGCTACCCTCCTCCAGCTCCCTCCTAGAGACAACCTCATATCCTGTCTGGACGAGAGGGAAGGCCAGCTATATTGATGTGAAGAGATGTAGAGTTCAGCTTGTCTCTGCATCCAGTCCTTAAAGCATCTAAACACAACCATATATGTCAGCGTCAAGAAGGAAAACCTGGGCAAACTCATGAGCACCTTCCCTTGGGAGTCCTCGATGCACAGTAGGGTCTTGTTTGACCACTGTTCTCATTTCTAAAGCACCTTTCTTCTTTCTCAATATCTTGTTTCATTTGTTGTATTTTTTGGTGCCTGGGAGAGGTGTACTTGGAAGGATATGCATGTTCATGTCCCTACATGCATATGTGCATATGAGTATGGGATGCACATGCATGAATATGCCTCCCTTAATTGCTCCCTAACTTTGTCTTATTTTGTAATATTGTTTTATATATAATATATATGAGTATTTCATCTGCATGTATGTATATACATCATATGTATACCTGGTACCTGTGGAGGTCAGAAAAGGGTATTGGATTCCTAGGAACTGGAGTCACAGACAGTTGCAAGCTGCTGGGAATTAAATCCTGGATCTTTGAGAGAGCAAGCAATGTTCTTAACTGCTAAGGCATCTTTCTAGTTGCTCCACTTTATTTATTTTTACATTAATTTTTGTTTTTGTGTAAGTGTCTCTGTGTGTATATTCCAAGTGTGCTGTCTGTATACACCACAAATGTTATGTGTCTCTCTGTGTGTGTATTCATAGTGTGTGGTGTGTCTCTCTGAGTATATGCTATGTGTATTGTATGTCTGTGTGTATATGTCTGTGTGTATATATGTCATGTGTGCCATGGGTATCTTTGGAGGACAGAAGAGAGCACTGAATCCCCCCTTTGAGTTGGAATTACAAACAGACTTGAGCTGCCTGACATAGGTGCTGGGTTTGAACTTGGATCCTCTGAAGACGCAGCAAGTGCTCTCAACCCCGGAGCCACTCTCCACCTTATTTCTCTGAGACGGGCTTCCTCACTGAAATTAGAGTTAATTAATCCACTTGGCACTGGGATTTCAGGTGTTCACCTCCATGCTAGCACTTTGCATGGGAGCTGGGGGGTCATGTTTGTATGCATGACAATCACTCCACCAACGGAGTCATTTTCTCAGTCCATCTTACTGACCTTTTTTTCCTGTCTTTAACATACTGGGATGGGGGGAAGGCTCACACATTTTCTTTCTTTCTTTCTTTCTTTCTTTCTTTCTTTCTTTCTTGCTT
>NC_034594.1:51423957-51426696 GCF_900095145.1 Mus pahari
GCTGTCCTGGAACTCACTTTGTAGAGACCAGGCTGGCCTCAAACTCAGAAATCCGCCTGCCTCTGCCTCCCAAGTGCTGGGATTCAAGGCCTGTGCCACCATGCCCCGTACACATTTTCTTGAGCTCATCTCACAACACTCTGCCTTTTCCTTCATGCCAGCCTGAGCTCCGGCTCAGAACTCTGATTTCCATTTTCACCTGGCCGCGCTCCCCCTTTCTCCTTCTCGAGCCCTGGTTTCCACCTGAGTCACTCTGGAGAGGTCAAGGCAAGGCAACCTCGGGGCCTCGTTTCATAAGCCCATTCTTTCCCTTCTTCTGAAGTTTGTCATGTTGACTCCAGGTAGCTCTGTAAGGTGTTAAGGCCGCTTATTCTCCCGTTGGATTTATTGTTGCGAGCTCTTTATTGTAAAAGGAGAAAGCCCCTTTTCTAACTCATTGATTTCCCGCGCTCCATGTACAGCTTCCAGCTTTCCAGCTCATCTTGTAACCCCCTGCTCCAGAGTGACCTTTCTATTAATCAGCCTCTGGCCTTTCTATTAATCAGCGTCAGAGAAATCCCAAACACAGGCACACCTCTTACAGAAGGCTTCCCTGGGTGGGGACTTCTCTCCTGTGTTCTCCCAGCTCTCCTCCCTTGTCCTCCCTTCTGTGTGCACACACTGGCTGCCTCTGCCCTTTGTTCCCTTTCTGACTCTTTCTTCACACTGTGTCCTTTCCCTGCGGGGAGACAGAGACTGTGTGTGACGCTTTAGCTCGTACACGACACTCCAGGTAGTTTGCTGACATTGGCAAAGCTCTGCCTTTCTCGGCAGAGGTTGCTGACAGGACTGAGGGCTTCCTGTCTAAGCAGCCTCGGTCCTCCTCACTGGGTATCGCTCCAGATACCCAAAATGCCTACTCTTCATTTATTGTGTATACCACCCTTCTGCGGACATGAGCCCCAATTTATCTTTGACAAAGGAGTGCCCCTAGACCCAAAGAGGGAGAGCATGTTGTCCAAGGCCGCTGTACTAGTGAATGGCAGAGTCAGGTCTAGTATTCATGTCTCCTAATCCTGGTTGCCTTCCTGTGGACCTGTGAGAGCACTCACTATTGCCTCTGTAGGAGGGAATGGGAAACTATAGCATCTAGGCAGGGATCACAGCTTCAGAGGCAACTAACTGGTCCTGATGCGCACTAGCTCTTTGACTTCAAGCAAATCACTTAAGTTTTGAGCATCAGTTTCTCCATGTACAAAAATGGGGATAATACCTGAGCACTGAGTTCGGTGCTTGTGGAATATTATTCCAGAGACGAGGAGGTATTATGGGAAGAATAAGTCCTTGACTTTGAGCCTTATTTTGGGAAGGTTTTGTTGTTGTTGTTGTTGTTGTTTTGTTGTTTTGTTTTTTTGTTTTTTTGTTTTTTTGGTTTTTTTTGTGGCACAGCCTAGGAAGAGAGTTATCTGACTTTGCCACCAAGGATCATGTAGACAGAGAGTAGCAGCTGCGTGCTCTTCCTGGGAGCAAAAGTGGTAATGGTGCCGGCTTGTAGCGCAGTGTCTGCCATTGTAGGTGATCGCCTGTGTCTGGGGCCTCCAGACTCCCAGGAATATTTGATTCCTTCTTTCCCCTGAAAAAAAGTACTATAAACACAATAATGGGAACCACATTTAGAGAAGGAAGAGTGAAAGTGTTTTCTGGAACTTCAGAGCATTTTAGGACATCGCTGTTACTAATTACCAGCTAGTTCTGCTATTCTGTTTGTGTTTCTCTCATGCACTAACCTGCAAACAGCCCCAGGGAGGGTCATGTCAGTTCATCTTTGCTTTCCCAAGTCAGGCAGCCTTGGATCCAGAGCAGAGGATCAGAATTGTTTGTTGGAGAGCCAGGCCTAGTGACACCTACCTGCAATCCCAAAATTGTAGTGAGAGGATCAGAGAAGTTCAAGGCTAGCCTTAGCTACAGAGCAAATTCAAGACCAGCCTGGACTACATGACACCCTGTCAACAAAACAAAGCAAAGCAAAACAAAACAAAACAAAACAAAACAAAACAAAACATTTGCTGGATCATTATCATGCATTGGATGTTTAGGAGAAAAATCTGAGAGAAATGTAAAGGCACTTGAAATATCTATTTAGTGGCATAGGAATATGAAGCAGCAATTTCTGTATTGCCTTTTTATTTGTCAAGTACTGCCCAGCGTATCTTGGCCACAGATGCTGCTGGCTGATCCCCTTCTCATTGATGAAGAAACAAGGCTCAGAGGTCAAGACATCTGCTGCAGGTTGCATAATTAGGGATTCAACAGAAACAGATAAGAGAGCAGGTGGCTTGGCTGAGGAGCCTGGCTGTCTCCCCACTATTCCGTGTTCTCTGTCCCCTCCCAATTAAGGCCCAAATTAGCCTCCAGGCATCACGGGGATTAGAGGACAACAAAACCTAAAGCTCAGCATACAGTGGCTCCTGATAGATTCTTGAAGGCCATTAGCTCCTTACAGAAAAGCTCACTCGCAACACAGCCCAGACCATTGGAGAAGTGTGCTTAGCAAGCTGGTGAGGCCTGCAGACATTGAGCCTTCTTAAAAGGCATGATTGCTGCCGGGCGTGGTGGAACTCGCCTTTAATCCCAGCACTCAGGAAGCAGAGGCAGGCGGATTTCTGAATTCGAGGCCAGCCTGGTCTTCAGAGTGAGTTCCAGGACAGCCAGGGCTACACAGAGAAACCCTGTCTCAAAAAAAAAACCCCAAAAAACTAA
>NC_034594.1:51426737-51435644 GCF_900095145.1 Mus pahari
TCTGTGTTCTTAATACTTAAGGTGCATTCAGAAAAAAAAAACCAAAAAAAAAAAAAAAAAAAAAAAAAAAAAAAAAAGGCATCATTGTTGACTGAGCGTCACTTCACCTCATCCTTCCAGCTTTGTCCCCATGCTCCGGGCATGTCTCACTCATCTTCCTGTTTCCTGTCAAGCCCAAAGAAATGTTTAATATAATAATGTCCCAAGAATTGGGAAACTTTGTCCTTTTTTTTTCTTTTCATGTTCATGTGTGTATCATGTATGTGTGTGTTTGTACATTCCTGTGCATGGGTGTGTATGTGTCTGTGGAGGCCTGAGGTGGTTGCTAGAAATCATCCTCTGCTTTATTCATTGAGGCAAGGTCTCTCAATTAAACCCAGAGCTCCATGATCTCACTCATCTAGTCAGTCAATCTGTCTGAGGATTTCCCTGTCTCTATTGGCTACCACTCTCAGCCAGCCCTTATGTGGGTTCTTAGGGTCAGAACTCCAGTTCTCACACTTATGTGGCAAACGCTTTAACTACTGAGTCATCTCCACAGCCCCAAACTTTTGAACTAAATTAAATCTTTGTGGTAGATTGTGGAGAGCTCTAGGGCCGCTTCTAGGAATTTGGCAGGAATTTGACATTGGGCTAGGACTAGGAAGTAGGCTCAAGATGAATACAGCTGAGGAATGTGTTCTTTGTATCTTGATGGGTCTTGTTAAGACCCTGAATACAGTAATCAGGGGACCTTTGTTTATGCTTTGTTTGTTCCTTAACTACTTCATTTATGCCTTAGGACTGACTATATTCTTTGCTCATACTTAGGCATACAAAGGCAAACTGGAAAAAAAAAATAAATAAATAAACCTGCTTCAGCTTCAGCACTGGCTGGGGTCATGTTATAGTGTTGTCTTTTTCCTTCCAATCCTTGCTCCCTCCATTGAGATCCTGTTGACTGTCTGAGCTGGCTTGGCCAGCAGGTAATAAGTGAGATAGAACACACACACACACACACACACACACACACACACACACACACACACACACAGTGAAGCTAATGATTCATCAGATTACACACTGTCTGTTCATGAGGTTGATAACACATTTTCACAGTAGAAGCACGATCAAGCAGAAAGAAGCCGAAACAATTTTGAAATGGCCAGTGAGTCCGCTGTTTCCACTTTAGCTTTTTTCTTTTTTCTTTGGATGTAGGATCACAATTTATCATGTCTGTAATAGTTAGCTTTGGTTGCCAACTTGACCCAAACTTTAGAGTCACCTGGGAAGAGGAAATGTCAACTGAAGAACTGCCCTTCTCAGGTTGGTCTGTGGTATGTCTATGGGACATTTTCTGGATCACTAATTGATACAGGAGGGCCAAGCCCACTGTGGGTGGTACCATCCCTAGGCTGGTGGGCCTGAGCTGTGAAGGAAAGGAACCTGAGCGAGCTAGAAAGAACAAGCCAGTAAGCAGCATTCTTGCATGTTTCCACCTTCGAGAGCTTGTTTTGAGTTCCTGCCTTGGTTTCCCCTGAAGGATTATCTGTCAAGTGAAACAAACCTTACCAAGTCGCATTTGGTCATGGTGCTTATCCCAGCCACAGAAAATCAAGCTAGAATATTATTTTTCCCCCAAAGCTTTATATTTTGTTAAGGATTTACTTTAAACCCACACACACATTTTATAGGGGAATCTATAAGGAAAAGAGAAATAAAAAATCCCACCTCTCTCTCTCTCTCTCTCTCTCTCTCTCTCTCTCTCTCTCTCTCTCTCTTTTCTTTTTTATTCAGAGACAGGGTTTCTCTGTGTAGCCCTGGCTGTCATGGAACTCACTCTGTAGATCAAGCTGGCCTCGAACTCACAAATCTGCCTGCCTCTGCCTCCCAAGAAGGCATGTGCCACCACTGCCTGGCTTCTCTTGTTCTTTAACCATTCTCCCCTCCTACTCTCCAGGGCTGAGATGGAAATGGCAGCGCCCATATCAAACATCTCTGTCATTTAGACACCAGCTCCATTTCATGTACTCTGTTCTCCCTGAAGTCAGTTTGTCACTGGGCAAGTACAGGGAAGGTGACCCAGTACCAACCGGGGCTCATCACACCTCTGCTTAGAGCCTTCCTTGGATTCTTTTTTTTTTTTTTTTAAAGATTTATTTATTTATTATATGTAAGTACACTGTAGCTGTCTTCAGACACTCTAGAAGAGGGCATCAGATCTTGTTACGGGTGGTTGTGAGCCACCATGTGGTTGCTGGGATTTGAACTCCGGACGTTCGGAAGAGCAGTCGGGTGCTCTTACCCACTGAGCCATCTCACCAGCCCCTTCCTTGGATTCTTAATGTGTTTTGGCATGGTCTTTAAAGATATCTACCTGGATCTCCAACCTCATTCCCTCCAAGTCTTTGTCTGCTCATTCTTCTCAGACAGTGAGTTTGAGAGGAAGTGAGAACATATTACACTGTTTCCACTTCTGTGTATTGTCTTCATTTCTTTACACCTTCATTTCACTTAGTTAAAAAAAAAAAAAAAAAAGTCATCTCAAAAAGACTTGCCCTGGCTACTCAGGACACACAGCATGCTTGGCCTAAACATGACAGTAGGAGCTTCTCAACTCGCCCAGTTGTTCATGTGAGAGCTGGCCGCAGAAGGATTCTCTGATGTCCCTCCCTTTGTAGAGAGGCTCTGCCTCTCTCAACGAAGTGAGGATCAGTAAAGAGGAGAGACCAATGAAGCGTTGCAAGGCTAGCTATGCAAGCATCCCACCATGTCCACTGAGTCCTCCTTATACCCTCTCCCAACAGCACATGTCCTCCCACGGGTCCTGCCTTAGCAAAACGCCATGTGAGTCTGCATGACATGACACAAACAGAAACGTCCACTTCAGAGTCCTCCCTCTGTCACTCCTCCCAACTCCCCCGATTCTCTCTGTTCCTCTTTGCAGCATAATCTGCAGTTGTTGCTTGAGCACAATCCTCATTCAGTGAAGACTGGTTGTCTCATGATGAGCTTTGACGTATCTGGGTATAGAGACTGGGTAGCCAGAGAGAATGTGATACGAAGGGTCTGCATGTGTGAGAGTGACGGGAAGATAGTGTCCCTTCCAAAATTCATTCAGCATTCTGATAGAGTGCTTGCTTGGCATGAGCAGTTTCAGAGAAGAATTATTTATGTTGGTTCACAGCATCAGAGACTCCCATCTACTGTCACTTGACTCCATGTTTCTGGGCCTGTGGTGGTATAGAACACCGTGGTGATAGGCATGTGTGGGGGTGAGTGTTCAACTCAGAGTGGAAAGGAAGCAGAGAAAGGAAAGGAGCCTGGGGACCTGGGGACTCTGGGAAAGCTTGCTTCCCAGTGATCTACCTTCTCTCAATAGGCCTCACCTCCCAAGGTTCCACACTTTCCAAAACAGCTTGGCCAACTGAGCGAGAACCATAACATCCCCCAAAGCAATAGTAGCAAGAGGTGGGGCCCCAAATAAAGGGATCTGGGCATGTCTGTAATCCTAGTATGTGGGAAACAGGAAGTTGCTTGCTCGAGGCCAGCCTGGGTTACATAGTAAAACCCTTTGTCAAAGATGAGAAAGGAGGCTGAGACAGCAGAGGAGGGGGAGGAAGAGGAAAAGAGATGGGGGTCTTTAGGAGGTGACTGGGTGATATGGGATCCATTGCTAGTGCTCCACAACAGCCTTGAGGGATGAGTTCACTCCTTCTGGTCCTCCCCTGGGGCTGGTTCCTACTCTCTGGGGCTTACCGTCGCAGCCGTCTCAGTAGAAAACCAAGGTCTCTGGGTCTGCCAGCGACTTGATCTTAGACCACGCGATTCCTGGAGATGTGAGAGCTAACTGTCAGTCTTGATGTGTTATTGTCTGGGTGGTTTCACTGTAGCAGTTTTATGGACTAGGACTGGTGGAGGAGATGAGACGGAGTCCTGATGGGAGCTTGAGTTCTGTGTTGTCTGCCTGGTTTTGATTACATCACCTAAGAACTATTTTCTTCTGAGACCAAGGGGCTATTCACCCTGGCTCCCTCCTGGAGCCTTTGGAAAGGCTCTGGACCCCAACTGACATTATCATTATCATTCTCATGGTCAAATTAGGGGCTTGGAATTTTGATAATGCCTTATGAGAAGCTGCTCTGACTTTGCAGGGGATACATAGGGGTTGGGATGGTTTCCTGGAGTACAGAGCAGCAGTTCTCAACATCAGCGTCTTCTAGGCCAGCCGCAAGGGCAGCAGCTGGGAGTTGAGAGGCTCTATAGCAGCAGGTCTCAACCTGCCTAAGGCTGTTCCCACTCTTACGAATGGTACTATAAATATTTCATATACAGGTTGTCTGATATGGGACTCCCAAAGGGATCAAGAACCACAGGTTGAGAAACTGCTGTCCTGTACCTGCAGCATCAGCCCTGGCTGTCCTGGAACTCACTTTGTAGACCAGGCTGGCCTCAAACTCAGAAATCCGCCTGCCTCTGCCTCCCGAGTGCTGGGATTAAAGGCGTGCGCCACCATGCCCGGCAGGCAGAGAGATTTAACGTGAAACAAGGTCATCTAAGATTTTGGATCCCAGTAAGAAATGCATTTCACATTACAGGTCAGTGGATTGCACCCTACCTAGACAGATGGATGTTCACCACACACACACACACACACACACACACACACACACACACACACACACACACACACACACACTATAGGATGTGTGGGAACTTTTGTCTCAGGAACAATAGAAATAAAAACTGGGCTGTGGAGAAAACAAGCTCACTCAAAGTTTTATAGGAGACATTTTCTCA
Organism: Mus pahari; assembly: GCF_900095145.1. Lineage (NCBI taxonomy): Eukaryota > Metazoa > Chordata > Mammalia > Rodentia > Muridae > Mus > Mus pahari. Next base: position 51,431,517 of record NC_034594.1, read on the forward strand.
AGACATGAAGAGGTGGTGCATGGGTAACAGCAGGGACAGAGATATCAGACTGCCACAAATCATAAGAGGAATTGGCCCTTTTACCACATCGCTAGAGTGATCCAGGGTCTGGAAACTTTCCAGTAGTCATGAGGGCAGTATTGTGCATGTGTATGTGTGTGAATAAGAGAGAGAATGTGTGTGTGTCTGTGTGTGAGTGCATGCTGCAGTGCATGTGTGGTGGTCAGAAGACAACCTTCCATGTCAGCCACTGCCTTTCATTTTGCACTGAGACAGTCTTCTTTATAGTCTTTCTGTGTATTCAAAGTAAGCTCACCCAGTGGGCTTCTAGAGGTTCTCCTGCCTCTGCTTCTATTTCTCTGCTGGGATTATAGACACTCATGCTCCATATCCAACAATTATGTGAGTTCTGGAGACTCCAACTCAAATTTGTGCAACAAGTGTTTTTACCCACGGAACCATCTTCCTAGCTCAAGGACAGAACTTTATAGAAATCTTCCCTTCATGGTTTAAGGAGCTATTTCTTACTGCAAAGTACAAACCGGTAGTTCATCATTGGGGACATCTTAATGTCACCCCACATCTGGTGAGGGGTTTGTCCCTGGGATAAGAACAGGATGATAAAGGCACATTTCTGATGTTGACAGGGAGGGAAAAGGCATGTTTTCATTTTCCTGTGTGGTATGAGTTAAGGGTGTGGTAACCTATGTCTTGTCCCCATTAGGCTTCTTCTTCGTGTGTTACATACTTTGCACATACTTACTCGCCGGCTTGTGCGATGCTATGCTTTCTGCTATACTCCCCCCTTCTTTTGCTTGCCACTTTGCTGCAGATTATAACTGCTACTGAATATGTACACTATTACACTTGCCAGACTGATTCCACAGCCCTCTTGTGGGCTATCACTCAGACTGCTGGAAAGGAACCACTTGAATGTCGGTGCCTGGGAGTGAATTGATGATATTTATTTTCTAAACCTAAGGAGGATGAATGATAAATAATAAATCATGCTAGGGCCCAGCACAGCTTTAAGCATGTTTACATTCGCTGTTTGGGACTCACACATCTATGAGACTGTTACCATTTACATTTTTCAGAGGGTTCAGAGGAAGCTCCCAGACTTTATACGCTTCTGCTGAAGCTGGTGAGCGGATGAGCTGGGGACATCACACTGGCCATCATGGTCCACTATGTGGCTGCTTCTCCCCCAAGGTCACCCACACTTTCCCATTCAGTCATGCATTCAGAACCTTGAATTTAGTACACCCGAGATGCAGGCAACCAGATGAAGCTCCCATCCCTTCTTGGATGGCTGACAGAAGTGACGAAGGAGAAACCACAGACCAGAGCATTGCAGCTCTTCCAGGTCCCTGAGGAATCTCAGAGGCAGGTGGAGGTCACTTTCTGACAGGGCACTGAAGCCCCCACACCCACAGGGCAAGAGGCCAAGCTTGGCAGGAACCCAAGCGCTCTGGGCAACTGAGTCTACTCTCTTCTCCAAGGGTCTCTATGGAACTGCGAGGAGCTAAGTTGGCTGGACAAATATTTGCTATTGCTTTCTGGAAATTCATTTGAGCTGCATCGTGAGCTCCTGGTAGGAGAAGGGAACGGGTGCCCGGCTCCTGTCCACTAGCCTTTGGTACCAGCGGGTACGTGGTACAAACTGTAGGCACCATTTGCACTCTTTCTTTTTCATTACCATCTCTCTGCTTTGGGCATTTCTCTGCTTATTCTTTTCTTGTATTTGCCATTCGTTTCTTGCATTTGAGGTAATACTCATGAGATTGGATAGCTTCCCAACCAATTAGGACCACAGGCATGTGAATGGAGTGTGCAGAATATAGGGTGTCTATTGTATTTTTTATGATATCCTCCATTGCCATGAACCAGGCTCATCTAATAAATAGACACTGAGTGAAGGACCAGACGTGGGGATCATAGCCTGGCCTGCCCAGCACACACTCCTCCTGGCTTCCTACCTCTGGAAGCTTTGTGCATAGACTCTGTTCTCAAACGTGTTTCTCTGTCTGCTTCCTTTGCAGCGGGGAGTTAACTCCCCCTGCCACAGACTGGAACAGAGAGCAGACTTCAGGAGACTGCCTGGATTACTAACCAGGGCCTCAGCTGGGGTTGGAGGTGGGTCACAGACCCTTTCCTTTCCCTGATGCTGCGTTTCTGGGGTTCCTCAGCCCTCTGGCTTCTAGGTAATACTGTCTGGATAGACTGACTACTGGAAAGCTTCAGCAGAAAGAAAGAGCCAGGTGGCTCCTCCCGATTCCGTCCACTTCCTACCATCTGTGACAGCAGATGTGACTCCTCTGTGGCTTCAGCTCGTTCCCAGTAGCCTCAGCATTCCTGCTGGATGGATGGTGGCCAGATTTAACAACTCAAGGACAGGGCACGAGTTAAATTGGAACTGCAGATAAACTAACACTTTTTTTTTTTAATACATTAAAATTTGATCATGGTAAGACAACATAAACTTAATGTCAACCTGACCTACTAATTACTTTAAAAAAAGAGAAATGCATGGCATTTAATAATTCTGTCTTTTTTTGATTTTTTTTAACTCTGTGATGCTGGGCCTTTGCATGATAAATGAGCAGTTTCCCACCGAGCTGTGTTGTTCGCCCCTTGCTTTAGAGAGTGCTATGCATTTGTGATTCCTAGCTCACTGGACACTAGGCAGCAAGCAGCCTCCCTGGAGAGCCCCAGCTCTGTAGCTGTGGTAAAGAGGATGCCTTTTCTGTGGTTCCTTCCAGCAGAGGACACTTTGGTAAAACCTCTATGACCAAATCCATTCCATCTTAGTCTCTGAATAAGAGATCTGTGGCCAGGGGTTCCGCTCAGTGGGAAAGGACTTGCTTATCACAGGCGTGGCCCTGGGATCCATTCCCAGCCCCTTCTTGACCAAAAAAGACCTACAGTGACTTCACTGACTGGACCTTGGAATGAGGACTGATACAGACAATGGAAAAAAAAAATCCTCCTCAGTTACCAAGAGACCAGAAATCAAAGCCCCAGGGTTGGCTTCCAATTCACTGGGCCCCTGCCCAGTCGTGAGCCCTTAATTCACCCTGTTCCAGAAAGCAAGCCAGGTGTCTCTTTTATTCTCAGGTGTAGCCCCCCCCCCTTTGCCTCAGGATTGGTTCCACATGGCAGTCTGCCCCTCTGGTCATAGGTCCCCTCCTCTCACGCCACGCCTCCCCTCCACCCACCTGCTTTCCCTCCTCAGCTCCTCCTCTTGCAAAGGCCTTCCTGCTGCACGTCTGGCACGTCCCCTATGTCTGCTGGGGCTCTCCTGCCCCCTCCCTGCCCTCTTTCAGACAAGACAAAAGGAAGAAAGGGGTGGCTCATGCGCCCCGCATTCAGTACTTTTATTAATGAATGTAAGAACTAAAACAGCTGGCCCTGCAAACTTTCCTGCTGAGCTGGGCCACAGTTAAGACGTTAAGAGGAGGCGGGAGCTTTGGCTTGTTGGGGGTGGGGGATGGGGGTGGGGTGGGGCGGGGGTGATGTAGGAGCAAACTAACATTTTGCTTTGTCCTGATACCATGCTGGGGCACAGGATCACCTCTCATTCTAAACCAACTAAGCCAGTAACAGTGGCTGTCATGAAGCCTTAAAGTCAATCCAGAGGTGAGCATAACAGTTGGGCTGCTGAAATCCAGACTGAAGAGCTCTTTTAAAGAGAGGAAACTCACAGTTCCATTCTGTCCCTAGAACCTGAAGCTGGTCTTGTATATTAGGGCTCCACCAGTAAGTGCGGAAGAGGACCAAACACCCCAAAGCTTTTAGGCCAGTTTGACACTCCTGTATCCCCTGAAACTGGGGATTCTAGTCAATCGTTTTAGGTCTGTACTTTACAAAAGCTCAGGTCCGTGATGAATTAGAAGCAAGTTAGCCCTTTGCCAGAAGCTATTTTAAAAAGCAGTGTTTTAGAATCCATATCTGAAAAGAGAAATGTCCTCCTTAAAATCGATGTCATTAAGCCAGGCAGTTAAAGAATGCCTTTAGGGCTGGTGAGATGGCTCAGCGGGTAAGAGCACCTGACTGCTCTTCCTAAAGGTGCAGAGTTCAAATCCCAGCAACCACATGGTGGCTCATAACCATCCTTAACAAGATCTG